>NC_041411.2:73794033-74094033 GCF_900747795.2 Erpetoichthys calabaricus | reverse complement strand
TATTCATGGCTCAGGATGGGGGGGCACCACCAGTGCAGAGCTTGCTCAGGAATGGCAGCAGGCAGGTGGGAGTGAGGCAAATACTTTTGGAGGATGGCCTGGTGGGTGTTAAGAAGGGCAGCAAAGAAGCCAAGAAAAACATCAGGGACAGACTGATATTCTGCAAAAGGTACAGGGATTGGACTGCTGGGGTCAAATAGTTTTTTCTGAATCCTCATTCCAATTCTTTGGGGGGCATCCAGAAAAAAAGATTGCCCAGAGAAGGTGAGCAGTGCTACCATCAGTACTGTGTCAGGCCAACAGTAAAGGATCCTGAGACCATTCATGTCACATGGGGTTGCTTCTCAGCTAAGGCAGTGGGCTCACTCAAAATTTGGCCCAAGAACACAGCCATGAAGAAAGAATTTGACCAAAACATCCTCTGAGAGCAACTTCTCCCTACCATCCAAGAACAGTTTGGTGACCAACAATGCCTTGTCCAGCATGATGGAGCACCGGGTCATAAGGCAAAAGTAAGAACTAAGTGGTTCAGGGAACAAAACATCAAAATTTTGGGTCCATGACCAGAAAACTCCCCAGAACTTAATCCCATTGAGAACGTGTGGTAAACAAAAAGAATGGGCTGCCATCAGTCAGGATTTGGCCCACAAGCTGATTGACAGCCTGCCAGGGCAAATTGCAGAGGCCTTGAAAAAAAATGAAAGGGCCAACATTGCAAATATGGACTCTGCATAAATTTAATGGAATTGTCAATAAAAGCCTTTGAAACTTCTGAAATGCTTGTAATTCTACTTCAGTATACCAGAGAAACATCTGACAAAAAGATCTAAAAACACTGAAGCAGCAAACTTTGTGAAAACTAACACTTGGGTCATTCTCAACACTTTTGGCCACAACTGTAGATTTACATGATGATTCTGGGGGCAACAAAAAAAAAACCCCCACACTCACTTATCTCCTTAGGTGCTTTAACATTACTGATATACAGAGCTGTTCACTTAGAAAGACCAGATCTGTAACCGGGAAATGTTACAGCAGTTTTGTGATTAGTAAGAACACTGTGGAACAGTCGACAAGGGTGGAGAAGGTTAAGGTAGAAGTGGTATAAAAATCTGATATTAGGGCGGACCTTTCCAGTTCACCTTTTTAACATGTAAAGGATGGTCATGACTGTACCAAGTAATAACAACAACAACAATAATTCTTTGCATTTATATAGCGCTCAGCAATTGCAGGTTAAGGGCCTTGCTCAAGGGCCCCACAGCGCAGAGTCTCTTTTTGGTATTTACGGGATTCGAACTGGCAACCTTCCGATTGCCAATGCAGATCCCTAGCCTCAGAGCCACCACTCTGCTGAACTTCACATCCAGACGGAGCAATGTAGTTTTCTCCCTCAAGTAAACCTTTGATTGCCCGAATGTTTCAGAGGTTATGACAGCCCTGTTAAATCTAGTTGCACATCCAAGATTATGCGACTTCAGGGCCTGCGCGACATTCAGGACCCACACTCCAACAGTGAGCAGTTTTGGCATACCATACGTTTCAGTGATGTCCTCTAACAACATGATGCAAAGTTCAAAATTATTAGTACAGTGGATCTTAGCTGTTACTTTAAAACAATCTCTTCAACAAGAACACACTAACTTAAGGGCAAATTTCACACAAGCATTAGTTTTTTTTTTTTTTTAAAGAACTATGGCTACATGCAATAAGGTACCAAGTAGTGTGGTAGAAAGGACTTTTGGTGAAATTATGTGGACAGGAGCGGTGAGATTTGTTAAGGCTGAACAACATCATTTTGCAAACTGTTCTAAACAAGTAATGATTTTCTTTCATTTTTACATCCCTCCCTTCTGAATCTGAAAAATAAAAATGCATGAAGGTATATACACCTTTTTACTATGAGCAAGCAATAGAAACTAAGCAGCAGTAACTGTTAAATACAGCTTCAGTTAACAATACAATTTCCACAGCAAATGGAATATATTGCACGTTTGTGAAAAACCTTTTGACTATATATATATATATATATATATATATATATATATATATATATATATATATATATATATATATATATATATATATATATATATATATATATATATATATATATATATATAAAAAATGACCCCCAACTTATCCTGAATCCCAACTACAAAAGGCCTATCAACAGTCATGAACTTTGTAAAAGCAGAAGAGAAAGCCATGCAGTGCTGCATCAGTACAACACAGTTTAACAGTTTATTTGTTTTCATGCAGCATCAGAGACCATAAATAACAAGGGTTTAAGGAGATAAAACCGATCTGGTACAAATTGTGCGCGCTGTATTTTGAAAGTGCTTAGCACCAGCTAAAATTGTCCCAGAAAAACACCATAATGGAAGTAAGTTTCCTAGAATTTGAATGAGTCCAAGGGCATGAGATATGTATCAGTAATCTAAGAGAAAACAAACAGGCTGCACGTCAGTTAATACTGGACTTAGATGTTCAATGTCTTTTTCACAGAAAATATGATATCTTTAATCTGGGGTATACTGTTGTCCTCCAGAATCTTGGCATAAGGCATTGGAATATCAGCTCCTGTGACTCGAACCACTGGAGCATCCAAAAAGTTAAATGCTGGACCTAAAATAAATAAAAATTTGGATTTGCATTAAAATGTGGAGAGCATTTGGGGATGGTAGTGTTTAAACTACCCAGAATAACAGTCATGTATCAACTACAAATTTAAAAATACTGTTTTATGAACTTGATCCGATCTTACTAAACACATACCTTCCATGATTCTGGCACAAATCTCAGCTCCAACACCAAACTGAGGCCATCCACCCTCTACGGTCACCAGGTGGCTGGTCTTCATTACACTCTTCTCAATCGTTTCAATATCCATTGGCCGAACAGTTCGCAAGTTGATTACCTAAAGAAAAGAAGAAGTCAAGCATGTGCACCGATAAGCCCCTTGTAAACACATAGCTTGCTCTGCATCATTGACTGTACAAGTTATTCTTGTAACAGTAGTTTTTTTGTTTTTTTTAAACCGTGTATTTACCCAATATCCACAAAATAAAATGGCACTGTAACTGTGATCATGCCAACATGAAAAATAAATATTTCACAGACACTATATACAAATTATTTTGAAATAAATACAAAGACTTCCACAGCAGTAAGTGGAAAATATCTGAAGATTCTGAACTAAGGTGGCAGTGGCAGCACTGCCTCGTAACAAGGAGACCAGAATTCCTATCACATGTACTCCTCCTGCATGGGTTTCCTTCAGGTGATGGAGTTTTCCTCCTACAGTCCAAAGACAGGCAGGTTAGGTGTACTGGCATTGATAAATTGGCTCTAGTGTCTGCATTGGACTGGCACTCTTGCCCATGGATTGTTCCTGCCTTGCACCTGAAGTTTCCTAGGATGAGCTCCAGTTTCACCACAATCCTGCTCAGGATAAGCAGGTTTAACAAGGAATGGATGGATTTTGATAATATTTTTAACTTAGAATTACTTTAAGTAAACATTAACTTCATGGGAAAACAACAAGCTAATAGGTAATAAAGTAGAAGGAGTTAACACCGTTATTATGGTCTCCTTGTTCACTGCAAAAATTTTAGGATCATAAAAAATGAAATTTTGTAGATGATGTAATTTATGTTTTATGGTCTTGAAAAACTTAAATGATTTTGCATATTGGATACATCTGTTTCTCCTGTGAATATGGCATGTGACCTACCTCACACTCAATGCCTTCTTTTGCTAAAACACCAGCCGCTTCAACGCAGTGTCCTACAAACCTTGAATGGGAAACCAGGGTAATGTGACTTCCTATGTAAAAAGGAAAAGGGTGACAGTGGTTTTCTTTGTAAATTATACCATGACATCTTCATTAAGTACAAAATAAAATAATTTAAGTTAAAACTACAGTTAATGTGCTAATAAGGAAGATTAATCACTACTGGTCAAATATTTAAGGAAACAATACTTTTCTAGGGCATGTAACAGCAGCAGCTTGGTTTCTATTTTGGAGCAACATTTAATATAGGCTGAGTATCCAAAAATCCTGGGACCAAAAATATTTAAGATAATTTTTGGATTTTGGAATATTTGCATAATATTATAAATATATTATATAATATATCCTGGAGATACTGTTGAACAAATGGAGCAATGCAGCCAAACCAGCTAAATCATGACTCGCATGTATAATTCATATCGCTTAGCCTTTATTATAATGTGCATTGACATGACAAACGTATTAAACCTCAAAAGTGCTAGCAGATTCTATTTTGGTTTCCTTGTAAGGGAGCCAATGCTGCGTATTTGCACTGAAGAACCAAAATGCATGTAAGCAACTTTCAATGGAACTTTCAGCTTGATAAACCTGACCCTGGGTGTGGAACTTCCCACTTGTATTTTTTTTATTTTTTTAACATACCTTTCAATGCCAAAGAAGAACATCCTCACTAACCTTGTCGTTCTATTTTTGCTTTTCCAATAGGAATAGTGAAATCTTTTGATTGAGCTTCTTCTGATAATTCAAAGGGAACACCATACATCAACTCGTTTTCAAGAAACACAACTGAGGATGAAGAGAAAGGAAAAAAAAAAAAAACACAAAACAAGTTAAATACATGCTTGCCGTCACCACTTTATATACTATTCACTGAACCAAGGAATAGAATAGGCTTACTTAGCATGAAAACCATCATGATATGAGTCACAATCAAAAATATCATTTCAAAATGGACAGTCAAGAGGACAATGAGATGAATGCATTTACAAAAAAAAAAAAAAATATTACATTGAAACTTTGACTACAGTTAGAAGCAATTTAAATAAACTCTACATAGTGAAGCAGACATCACACTTGCGGAACAAATAAAAAGCACGAAGTTCCTCTTAGTTTGCCTCTTTAGATGCCGCTATGGAGGAGATGTTTTAAACAACTTCAGCTTTTTCAATCTTCCAGAGGTTACTCACAGCCTCCGAGGTATGAACAACATACAGGTGATGAATGTACGTAAGCAAAGAACACAATGTAGCACAAACTGAGGTAAAAGTTTTTTGTTTTTTTTTTAAATAAAGTTTACAACAAATAAGGCAAATCTAGTCAGAAGTGATTTGCTCTGAAGATCTCAAATATCACTTGATCGTTAAAACAGCTGTTCCCACGTTACTGCATGACATGTGCAAGAAGAATGCTGACCTAATGTGGTGACTTAACTGGTCTTTTTTTTGACTGGATCCTGACACTCACTATTAGGCAGCCCAGACATAAAATTTTGTTCCCCGAACATACTTTATATTGATTGACCATCTTAACCTGAAGTACAGATAATCCTCACTTTTACAACATATGACATTTAGGATGTTTTTAGGGGTTGTGAACAAACAAAGCTCTTTAAATCCTGCAGAAAAACCATTAAAGTTAATGGCAGGTCAACACTGACCCAAAGGACATGGCAGTTTTCAAAATGTCCAGCAGCTGTACAAAAATGTGACATTTGAAAACTTTTGTACTTTTTTGTAAAGTTAGGGCACCTTGCAAAAAGAATTTGCATTTCAGAGCTGATAAGATGACATTTAGGATGTTTTATGGGTGCTGAACCAAAGAAATTGATTTTGTACTGTATTTAAAAGGATTAAACCAACTGTACGTCAAAACTTACCCAAAAGATATGGCAAGGTAAATATGTTTTAAAAGATGCACAAATTATAGGATTTTTAATTTTTGTTACTTTTCATTAACATGAGGAAATGCAGGAAAAAAAAAAAAAAGTCAAAGCTTTCACCCTGGACAGATGATTAGGATGCTTTCACTGATGTCAAACACAAAAAATAGATACAAAGATAGTGTTAAAGTTAAAATCTATTTTCTTATCTTTCATACCAAACATTATTTGTGTGTATATATTACTGTACAGCAGTCTGTGGCAATTCTATGCTGAACTAGAAAGCATGGTTTAAATGCACAGTGGATATAAAAATTCACACCCCCCCCCCCGTTCAAATGATATGTTTTGTAAAGTAAATAAAATTACACCAAGATAATCCATGTCAGAACATTTTCCACCTTTATTTTTAAATTGCAACTTATACAAAGAAGATGAAAACAATTCAGAAAGCATTTAGTGAAAAAAATAAAACAAACCTACAAAAACCTGGTTGCATAAGTGTGCCTATTATATTTAAAGTCATGGCTATGTTCATAATTAACCAACCACATCCAATCTCATGTTAAATAGTTAATAAGTATACACCTGCAATTAATTAAATGCAACTTTGATTGAGCTCAGATAAAGTTTGGCTGTTCCTGTGCGATTATCCTGACATCTTTTTGGCTCCATCATACTGTAAAAGCCATGGTATACAAAGAGCTTTCAAAACATGAACATAGTTGAAAGGTATCGATCAGGGGAGGAGTTCAAAAAAATATCCAAGGCACTAAATATATGACAGAGCACAGCAAGGACAATCCTTAACAAGAGCAGAAAACAGGGCACAACATCCACAGATTTCACCATTGTTCACTACATACTTTTCAACAACTTGTTCCCAGAAATGTATTCTCACTTGGTCTAATGAGAAGAAGGATGAACTTTTTGTCCTTAACTCCAAAAAGGTATGTTTGGCACAAAAACAACACTGTACATCACCAATAGCACAACATACTCATGGCGAAACATGGTGGTGGCAACATCATGCTTTGGGGCTGCATTTGTTCAGCCAGAACTGGGTCTTTAGTCAAAGTAGAGGAAAACACAAGTACTCCAAATACCAATCAATTTTGGCACAAAACCTTCAGGTGTCTTCTAGAAAGAAGACGACGAAGAGGAATTTTACCTTTCAGCATGAAAATGATCCAAAGCATACATCCAAATAAACAAAAAGAATGCCTTCACCAAAAAAATTAACATTGTGAAATGGCTTATCCAGAGCCCAGACCTGACTTGAAATGAAAATCTATGGGGGTGATCTGAAGAGGGCTGCACACAGAAGATGCCCAAGCAGCTTAATTGATCTAGAACAATTCTGCAAAGAAGATTGGAGAAATATTGCCAAGTGAAGATGGGCCAAGCAGACTGAAAATTACCCAGCAAAGTAGTAGTTTAGGGGGGTGCACACATTTGCAACCAGACTTAAGTTAATGATTTTTTTCTCCCATAAATGGTTTCGGATTTATTCTCACCATCTTTATATGGGTTTAAATTTCACAATAGAGGTGGAAAAAGTTTTGACATGATTTAGTTTTATTTTTTTTACTTCACAAAAACCTGCCATTTTAACAGGGGCATGTACACTCTTATCTACTGTAAGACCAAAAACTGACCCGATCTCTAAAGGGTTTAGAAAGCCAGAGACAAGCAGAGACTTCAAAAATTAATTGAGCAACACTTTAAGTTTATGATTAAGAAATAACCGTCATACATTTGTGAGCAATTCCCTTACACTCTTTCCATTTAACTCTAATTGCTTCTTTCAAGCCATGCCAGCACAGTGTTAAATGTGAGCATGCACAGGCTCATGGAAAGGACAATAAAAGTGTGACCTTTGAAACAGGGAATCAAAAAATCCAGCATTTTTCATTCAATAATTTAGTGAAGGGGTTAATGGAACATTTTCAACCTCGATTAAAGCTTTCTTCAGTGTCCACAACAGAGGTCACCTATAAATGGGATTCAGCAACCCACCTGAAGTCACATTAGCATTTTACTGCATTGTTTATAAATGCATTTATGAGATACGCACTGTACACAAGTATTGGAGATTTGGCCTAAGGCATCATAGTTTTAAGTTCCTTGTAA
The DNA here is from genome assembly GCF_900747795.2 of Erpetoichthys calabaricus. Lineage (NCBI taxonomy): Eukaryota > Metazoa > Chordata > Cladistia > Polypteriformes > Polypteridae > Erpetoichthys > Erpetoichthys calabaricus. The sequence goes on along the minus strand of NC_041411.2, from coordinate 74,086,225 downwards.
GCAGCAATTGAACAATTTAAAATCTCCTTAGCGTTAGACCCAAGCGTCACTCAGGCTTGTAAAAACAGTGCTAAAAAGGTGTTAGTCCTGAGTGTCACTTAGGCAACAGTACAGACACATCTCACATATGACCCAAGTTTTCCTCGGACTGTAGAAGTGCCAACACAGCATTAGTGCCAAGGGTTATTCGGGCAACAGAACTGTAGGTGACACTCACAAATGTGCAGTTCATTTATTATTATTTGTATCATTATTAAACTTTTTACAGTTATGACTTTGTACTTTAAGTGTTTTGCACATTTTACAGCAGAAAGATGAGAATTAATAAAAATGTTATTTTTCAGGCTAAAAAAATTGCAACACTTTTTACGTTTTTTTTTTTGAGAAAAAAATGTAACATTAAGGAGGTTACTGTAAACAGAGTTTCCTACGCAAAATATCCATTGCCTTCCACTGGAGAAATGTTCAAGAAAGGAGTTTACTTGTTGCCCAGTATACACTTACGTATCTGTTCAAAACAACTCTTCAGGTTGCAATTTATTGTGGCACAGAAATGAACGAACAACTAAAGTAATGATATGAAAATGAAGTGTAGACTTAACTACACAACACATGCACGGCAGTAAACAGAGCAGAATATTTAAGTTTAAAAAGTTGTTTTATCATGTTAGGGTCCTAGGGGGACCATATTCTCCCTTTTAGACTATTATGTAGGCCTGAACGGAATGACCCAAATCCTAATTATAGTCCTCATATATGTTTCCACTCCCTTTTATATCTACAACCACAGGCAAAAATATAAATTATGAAATCAGGCAGGTGAAAAGGTTTACACTTTTCTTTATGAATAGATTAAGTTAAGGTTTCTAACTGTGCCCAAAATATAGGCAGAGTAAAATGAGTTTGACAGACTAAAAATACCACTACATACTAGATAATAAGCAGTTCATCTTGCAAAAAGTCTTAAACATTTAATATGCTTACACTACCAGGTATGTTGTTTGGTCTCTGGTCCAGCACAGTCTATTCTCAAGTACGACCTCTGTATGGACTGAATTTTAAACATTCATTCATTCTTTCATTTTTTAAAATAGCTTATACATAGCAAGCTCATTGGGAAGCCAGAACCTATCCCAGCAAGCAGCATGCACTCAGCAGGAACAATCCCTGGACATAACGTAAGCCCATCATAGTTACAACACAAACATCAGGTGCTAATTTAGCTTTGCCAATTCACCTAATCTGCAAGTCTTTGGACTGTAGAAGTAAAACAAAGCACCTGGAGGAAAGCTACAGGGACACTGGAAGAGCATGCAAACTTCACACAAGGAGCACCCAGGACCTGAAACTTGGTTGTGAGGCTGCAGCACTACCACTGTACCACCATGCCACCTAAAATGTTAAACATGATTTGTAAAATTCTTAAATAATGCTGATCAACCTGTGTACCAGATTTTTCTTATCTGCTTCTCCCTCTGACATCATCTACTAGTACAGTGTATACTATAATTAGTTTCCATCTAACAATTAAGTTATGTTCACTCACAAGCAGAACACAAATGAAGTCTTACCTGGATTGTCATCCCGAATGGCAGATTTTAATAACCCTTTAGCATCTTCTGAGCTCCATGGACTAACCACCTTCAGGCCTGGACAGTGGCTATACCAGGCTGCAAAACACTGTGAATGCTGTGCTGCTACCCCAGCAGAAGCACCATTTGGCCCTCTAAACACAATAGGAACAGACTGTAGACCTGCAGACATGTAGTAAGTCTTAGCAGCTGAATTAATAACCTGGTCGATTGCTTGCATGGAGAAATTGAAGGTCATGAATTCACAAATCGGCCTCAAACCAGCCTGACAAAAACAATAAGTTAAAGAAACATGAATATACATCACACACAATAGTTTACTTTATAAAGCACACTTAAAACAACCAACACTGTCCAAAATGCTGTGTATTAAAATGCATAAGGTAGAAAGACCTACTTCCTAAGTCAGGATAAAGTTAAAGAAAGGACATAACACAGTAAACATAAGCATAATAAAAAAATTAATTAAAAAAAAAAAATCAACAATCTACCATAGATAGATGTCTTTAACACACAAGCAGAAAATACACAATACTAAGCATAATCTGCAGTAAAACCAGAAGATCCTTCTGTTTAAAATTCTTCTCATTCTTCTTTGAAGGCTTTTGGCTCCTATAAACATATGTGTGATTAATTTAGTTAAACTGCGCCCTGTGTTGGCTGGGATTGGCTCCAGCAGACCCCCCGTGACCTGTAGTTAGGATACAGTGGGTTGGATAATGGATGGATGGCTAGATCCAATCAATAAATAAGTATTAAAAATCCACACAGAATGAAAAAAAAAAGTTGTGACATTTGCAAAGTATTTTAGTACTATCTAAAATTATGTGCTCAGAATTTTATAGAAACAGTTTTCACTACTAAACCAGTGTGATCAAAAACAATTATTAAGGAAACCAAACTGCAGGCAGACACTATTGAAATGTTTTAGTTTTTGCAGATATCCAGCAGTAACAACAGACACTACTTTTCCATTAAGAACCAAGGCCTGCATGACTGGTTCACTGTGCTGGTGCTCACTGCGACTGTCCTATACTGTTTTTTAAATTTCATTTTCTCCTTCATTATATAACAACTGTCTTACAATCAAACAGGAAATGAAATACAGCTTACCCCATAAAACCCTAAGTAACAGAGAAGGTGATACACAAAATACCAGTTTTTCACAGGGTTATGATTTGCAATAAAGGGGACTGCAGGCAACCAATGAATTAGACAGTTCTGGTTAAGGCAGCATCATTGGTTTAGTTTCTTGTCAATCAAACAAAGCAACAGTTAAGAAATGCAAAATCTTAACATAAAAGAATATTCTATAAATCATCAAATTTTTGCCTGATCCAAAACACAGAACATTAAGAGATCTTCTACAAAGAAGCAGCATACTCTTCTTAGAGCTGTAGCAGATGTATTCAAACTGCTTTATAATAACTATAGAAATTAAGTGGACTTTATTATTTTGACGTACCCATTTTCATCAAAATGGTAATGGTGCTATTATTCCTACAGAACATCTTAAGTGAATGCTTCTCAACAAAACATCAGATCTATGTATTCTACCAGATTTTCCAACTTCATTGCAGAGTAGAAAGCCCAGAAAGGTCCTGGGTGATCGGTTATATCTAAGAACAGATGTATTTTGTCTTTCCTCTCAGGGGGAAAAAATGACCAGGAGCTGGCGGATTTTGCCAGATGATTCTGGCCTATGTACAACAATAACAACCAAGTCAGTACTGAAGGACTGCAGAATAACATTGTTAGATGTTTGTGTTACTGTGACATGGATATGTACAAGCTGTTACTCTGTGTGTAGGTTTGTTTTGCTGAGGGCAAGCATAAGTAACATTTTTATTGTTACTATGACATACGGTAAAGCAACTAAGCTACATTTGGTCTATAAATGTCATTTGCCTTGCTAAGTTGTTCTCAAGCTACTGTAACTTCTAATAAAAATTATTCAGCTAAGCCATTAATTCCAAAAGTTATCTGCACCAAAATGAAAGCTTGTAGATGACTGTCCACAATATGAACAAAGAACATGATTCAAGTACAGTAAAGAATGAAACAGAGAAAATGCTATTACGTTAGTCTTGTCTGGATTAAACCTGTAGCTCAAAAGACCATTTAATTCAGCAGCAGAGCATTTAAATCCACACTAAAATTTGAAAAAATACTAGCAGAGCATTTTTCTGCCTCATGCCTAAAATATTAGGTGTTTCAATACACTTGTGATGCCATGAATTTGTACATTTTTGGTTTTGGGTTTTTTTTTTTTACCTTTTCATTACTAATAGCGTAATGTCAAATACTAAATCAGGTCAAACACTTACTAAATAATTTAATCTGTTCTACAAACCAAAAGCTTTGAACATAAGCTTTCCTATAGTGAGGGTTACCATTTCTTTTACACTGTTGCCAAGGGCTTCGGGGGGCTTGAGCTGTTCATCATTGTGACCCTCACCACTAAAAAAAGATGAAGTGCAGGAGTTCCTTTAATTGAGGCTTATGGGAGTTTATTAGGTAGAGAGGGACACTTACCATAGCAGCACCAACTGCAATTCCAGCAAAGCCCATCTTAAGAAGAAAGAAAAACAAACATTTTAAGAAAGCTGCGTATTTAATTTAAAACTAACTTGCATAAGAAAACAGGTTTGGGATTAGAGGAATGTAGCAGTTGCCCACTCTTCTTGAATCAGAATCATACTTAATCTTTTAGTACATTGTAGCTCATAACATCTTTACTAAATTTCCATTTGAATTCCTAAAATCAGCTTGCACTTTACAGGGGGCAATACTAATTTTCTTCAACAGAGTGCCACAAATATCAACATAATTTAGACAATTGTCACCAATTTGGTAAGTAAGCTATCTGAATGAAAAAAATTGTTTATTGACATTTCAAAATAAATCAGAAAGTACCTGAGTGACCTTTAAAGCAAGAGCACAATTAGTTGTTGTATATCCTCACACACAATTCAATGTCAAAAGCAACAGTACTCACTAAAAGTGGCTTTTAAATCTTCTTATGATTAAGGTAAATTTGCAGTCAAGGCTGTAGCAAAGACAAATCACTAGGAAAGGCATAATATTCAGACACCAACTGATAGTGAGTAGAAAGCTGCTAAGCAGTTACTTTAATGAGGCAAAACAAAGCAAATGTATCCAGATCGACATTCTGAAGAGCCCAAACGTTTCACTTAATGTTGTTATTTTCAACAGTTACAAACCCATGTGAACAAGATTTTCAGCATAACTAAAACTTTATGGGGTATTGTGCAAGATAAAAACTCCTCATGATTTAATTCATGTCTAGAACATACACCAAGGGACAATTCCAAATTATATATTTTAAAGAGCCCGAAAAATATGGTTAAAATTTGAAAAATAGAAAGATTGGAATGTAAATTATTTTTAAAATGGTATGTCTTCAAAATAGACACGTCACGCTTTAACATTCGTTCACCCATCCATTTTCTTGCCATTCTATCTAGTTTAGGGTCACGGGAGAGCCTGTGGTGATCCCAAATGCACTGGACAGGAGATGGTAACTAACTCTAAATGAGGTATCAAGTCTATCACAAGACAAACTGTCACACACAGACTTTCACACTTTATATAAGGAGATTTTTTCCCTCAATGTCGCAAAGATGTAATGTATGATGAGGACATCTGTGCATAAGTCTTAACTACACATTTAAACATAAAGCTTTAGTCTAACAATTGTATCAAGAAATAAAAAGTGACTATGATGAGTAAATGAGAAATTCTACCTTAATAATAAATGTCCTTACCTCTGTAATGGGAGTGTCAATAATTCTTTTGTCACCATATTTTTTCCAAAGTCCTCGACTGACCTGGCAAAATTAGATAACCTTTAGAATTATAAAGGAAAGGTAATAAGTGCTAACAACATAAGATACCCGCAACAAGAACACTAGAACACAGCTGAACACTTGTTTATAGGGCAGATTTTGCACAGATGTTAGAAAATTATTCTTCACACAAAGAACCAAAGACCAAGTAGTGTAGTGGCGATTAGGACTTTAGGGACCTCAAATCGTGACTTCATTTTATTTTAGACAATTTCAGGGAATAAGACAGACAAGCTTGCTGGGATGAATGGTCTGTTCTTGTTAGTTTTTCCAATGGTCTAATTAAAGTTCACATAAACATTGCATTACCTTATAGGCACCATCATACTGTGCAACCTCTTCACCAAGTAAAAACACCCGTTCATCTCTCTCCAGTTCCTCATCCATTGCTTGATTCAAAGCATCTCGAACTGTAACCTTTAAACAGGGCACCACAGTGCAAGAAAACAAATTAAAAACAAAAATTAGAAGTGGAGACATAATTTTAAGAATAATTCAGTATATATTTACAGTATGAGACTGAATAAATAAAGCTTAAACAGCATTATAAAAGTCAATTTGCAAAAATTAAGACATTAACAAAAATCTAAGTGCCCGGCACGCTGCTCTTTTATGAGTGATGACTATGATAAACATGTGTTCAGATAGTTGGATGATAGTGTAAAAGTGTTAAACGTGAAATGTGACATCATGACCAAACGGTACATAAGAACTGATTTTTCTTCTTCACTGAAGGATTCCTTTAACCAAGCAGGCAAACCCCTTAACCACACTCTTATTCTTACAGTATGAAAGATACTTTAGGATATACTTATCTGTATAAGTATATGCTAAAGTATCTTTCATACTGTAAGAATAACTTCTAAATCTTTTCATATTGAATTTCTAGAAAATAGTTAAGTGTTATACAAATGTGAATAGATTGTCATTCAACCATTTTGCTATAGCTGGGAGAATAAGCACTTTCAAAATTAAAGTACTCCTAAAGCTTTTACATCTTTTTCACAGCATCACTATAGAACAGCCAAGGGTTGACTCAATTGTAACTTAATTTATATATAAAATTCAAAATGGCCATGTACTGCACTTCCTAACTTTGATTTTTACTGACTGCAATTATATACAAATGCCCTGTAACATCACCTGCTCCAAACTCTTCCAACTCTATTAGCCACACAAGATTCACTCCAGAATCCTGAACCAAACAGGAATGCTATAAGAACATACATGAATTTTCTCATATATTTATTAACTTTTACTGTGAAGCTTAACAAGCAACAGCCACTGTGTGCTAACTGCAGTGAAGTATTAGCAAATGGAAGTATGAAGCCTTCCAAACTGTCAAGCCATCTGGAAACAAAGCATGCTACTCACAGAAGTAAATAGTTCAGCTTTTTAAATAAAACAATGAAAGTTATGAGGCTTCAGAAATACCATTCTAGAGTATTTGTACAGCAGGCACTTTGGGCATCATCTTCTTGCATACTGAACTGTCAGACAAAGCGCACGCAACTATAGAACTGCTTGTCTTCCCTTGTGCAACAGAGGTGTGCACTGAAATTCTAGATAAGTCAGCCGCCTGTAAACTGAAACATATTCCTCTTTGCACTTGATTTTGTCAAACTTATAAAAACTAAACAAGCCCATGTTACCCATTTAAAAAAAACAAATGGACATTAAATTTGATTCAATATTAACCTCTTTAGCATTAACAACGAGCGTGACTCCGGCTCCGAATTTTATTTATTTACAGTTAAACCCAAGTCAGACTCATGGTGACATTCAATAATAAGCTTTTACAGTGTTATGCCTGAAAAACTCTTGGGACAGTATTCTGCTGCCATCAAGTTGATAAAATACCATCATGCCACAAAAAAAATTAAAAATATTTCTATGTGTTTAAGGTAACTCATGGGCAGTACCTTCAACTAAAAATACAATGTTAAACAAACACAAAGCTGTAATGCCAGTTTTAGAACAACCTGAACCTATACTATTTGAAACTGAGAAACTGAGAATCTGATCCCCCCCCTCCACTTAGTAGATCTGTTCAAAACGTTTTTAAAACCTGGCAGGATCTTATCAATAGCAGTTTAGAATAAGCTTTTATACTGGGGAATAGGATTCTCCTCCCTCTTTTCTACTCTTAAAAGATTAACTCTGGCTGTTGGCCTTCCTCTACTTTTCTTGGGTGGGAGTTGAAGTGAATTTGGTTTTGTTAAGTTTGTATGGAATGTTACTTTTAATCATTTTTTTAAAAAATTTTATTGACTTTATTGTCATCATTCCGTACAAATAGATCAATTTTTATAAAAAATAGGACTGAAAACAAATCTACCCCCACCCCTGAGAAAGAGAGCAAGGCCAATGGAGTAAAACTTAAAGCTAGTAAAAATAAATAAATTGACGACTTTAATAGGTGGATAAAGATAAATGGAGAAGAAAAAGAAATGGGAAGTGCTTTAAGAGCTTATTCTAAAATATTATTGATTAGATCCTGCCAGGTTTTGAAAAAGTTCTGCACAGATCCTCAAAATGAGAATTTCATTTTTCCCCCCAATTTCAAATAGTATATTATAATTGTGTACAATTTGCTTTTAATAAATTTTATAAAAATTATAATAATAATAAAAAAACAACCTGAACCACTGAGCCAAGCAATAATGAAGACAAGGTGAATTGGTCATAGACATTGACACTGATAGTGAAAATAATGCATATGGCACTGTACAACCAAACTGCTGTGATATGCCTAGTGACGTGGACTGCCTGAAGGTTTACCATGCTGCAACTGGATATGTGGCAAAAAAAGCAAAAGGACCATGTGAAGCAGAAGGACAAGAAAGGCATTAGCCCCCCTAAGCACTGTTCACAATACAGTAACTGCCAATGTTCATGCCAAGGGAAATGTGGAAGTCACTAAGCCCCATGTTGTGGCAGCCAATAACACAAAGTATATTGATGATGTTCGTCAAGCACTGACATTTTATCCTCTCAAGTGTAAGCAACAGAAAAAATAAGAAAAGTGCGCAAAAAAAAAAAAAAGGCACATTTCCACTGTCCCGAGTGCAGCGTTGGGCTGTGTGTTGCTGACGGGGTTTTAAAAGATATCACACAAAGGATATGAACTAAACGTGCACCAGTACAGCAGTGGCCACTAGACATACGTTCCCTACAGTATTTAGGATGACGGTTTAATATTTACGTTTTTGTTGCACGTGATAACATTCATAAGTTTTTGACTTGTTTTTCCAGTAATAAACAGAACTCTAAAGGAGGCTTCATAATAGTGAGACAATTTATTTTTGGAGGAGTACTGTGCAAATGTAATCCATTACATACACTATATTTAAATCGTGAATATGCATTTAATGTTATTTGTTAAAGTGTGCCATTCTGGGAAACTGACGAGTAATTTACATTACAATTACCACTAATAAAAGGTCATCACACAATAAAAAGAGACATGAACAGGTCCCATGGCGAAAAATGTTGAGAACCACTGGCATAGAGGAAAACGTAATGCACTATTATTTTTTTAACATTGTAGATTATTTCTCTCTCGTTTGTTTGAGAGGTTTAACATTCACACAAACGTATGACCTGTAAACTAAAATCTATTTTCACTGTTTTAAGTACGTGCCGGTCGGAAGGTTTGCGATGACCCGTACCAAGGTGCCCGGGGGCAGCCGTTAAAGGGCTAAGGAAGCCGTACTGTTTTCTAAGCTGTGTCGTCGTGCGCGGCCTGTACACCATCACAAATTCAACGTCAGGAGGACAGCCTAGGCACTGCCCACTACCAGAGAGCCATTCATAAAAGAACAAATTGTAAGGAATTTCAGCACAGTCAGCCATTCCACAGTATCCCATTAACAATAAAATTCAATGCACAAACGTCACACACGCATATTTGATGATGCCAGTATAAAACGTCCAGCGTGCACCGACTGTCAGCACCACACACCGCACAAACCCGAGAACAACCTTCACTCTGGCAACTCTCACTTCAAGACGCTTACCTGCAAACAGGCCGGGGGCGTTCTGTGAAACTCTCTCCTAAGAAGCGCTGCACCTTTACCCTGCCAAAGAAGAAACCAAAAACATAAATATCGCATAAGATTCATAGTAGCTCCTGTTCACGTTCTCATTTAAAACACCCTCAATACCTTCCAAGCGCTCAAGAAGTTTCTCATTGCCGCCATGTTTACGCTGTCCTCTGCAAAAGCGGCAGCACCGCCCCTGTGACCCGGAAGCAGAAGACACGGGCGAGGCCAGGAGGACTGGGCGGGACTTGAGGTTGTCAACTTGCGATTGCATCGCGCCAGATTTCGACAGCAAGGAAAGACGCAACCCTGAATAATGGACGCGTTGGTCTTCATTTATATATACATCAGGGGTCTCCAACTCCAGTCCTGGAGAGCTACTGTGGCTGTAAGTTTTCATTCTAACTCTTTTCTTACTTAGTGACCAGTTTGTGCTGCTAATGAACTATTCCCATTTATTTTAATTGACATTTCTTGAGACTCTGACCGCCAAATTGATTTTTTTCCTTAAACGGCACCTAAACATAAATTTGATGTGAAGTGAGCCAACAGACGAGCAACTAACTTGGGGCCTCATACCTCATCCAACTTCAATTCATTAATTTTCTTAATTTGAAGCCAATTCTCGTTGCTAATTAAACCCGTTATTTAATTCCAAGGGTCTCGTTCTGCCATGGCAGACATTTCCAAAACGGTTGAATTTCTTTTTCAAGAGTGCTGTCAAAATATTTTGTGGACCTGAGCAGATCGACATTACTGAAGTCTTCACCTTTCTTTATTTTCAGTTATTGTGTGATGGACGCTATGTGTCGGTACGTTTTGTGTCTTAATATTGTTTGGTTGCTAATTAAGGAAAAAAGAAAATTAAGGGGCCTGAGTCTTAAGTTGTATATCCATTAAAATTAAGGCAAACAGTTAATTACCAACAAAATCTGGTCATTAATTAAGAAAAGGGTGAAAACCTGCAGCCACAGTAGGTCTCCAGGACTGAAGTTGCAGACCCCTGGTATAGTGTACATAAAGTGCGTAGCCTTACATCCAGGACGGGATGGTACTCGCGTTTGCACAGCAGCACTTCATATTGTGCTGCCACATTTTAAATTCGCTGGCTGCCATTTTCCGGAGTGTGACCATTGAAACCTGACCTCAGTTATCAAAGCATCGTCTCGCTAATCGTGAATGAAAAATTAGATGAGCGATTGAATATAAACAACAAAAGCTGCATAATAGGTACACGTTGTCAGATGAGCACAAAGATTGTGTGTATAAAGCGTTTCTAACAACACCGACGTGGTTTCACTTTGGCGCTGCCTTTATTTGCTGCTGATATAAAAGGACGCAAACTGTACAGATCGCAACGGCAGCTTGAACTTTCCGAAATGTCACCAGCAGCCACTGCCGATCTCCAGGACAATAAATGAGGTCATCTGCCGTATAGGCTAAACACTATTCCATTGTTTTACCTGCTTTTTATTTAAAGATAAAGAAATTTGATCTAAGCAATGCTATGTACATCCTTATAAAAATTATAAAATGTGATTTTCTTTCTGTGGATTTCCATTTATTAATATGAAATGTTCTTAAAAGAAAAATTAAATTTACAAGGAGAAAGGCATTCTCATTGCTGTTTCAATGCTCATAGCATCCAAAATATTTCTAAAGGAAAGAGAAAAACCCAAGTAATACATTAACATCAATGAAGTTTTTGAGTGTAACTGCAGGTCCAAAATAAATGAAGAATATTTTCTGGGGGAAGTTTATAAAATGAATATTTTATATCAATGTCACACTTATATTTTTGCAACATGTTTCTAAAAGGGTCAAATTTATGGTTTATCTTTAAAGATGTTTCTTTTACCCTATTACTTAAAAAAAAAAAAAAAACTGTGGTATTTCCCAAACTGTCAGCAGCAGTTAAGAGTACAGAGTGTAGTGTAATGTTAAGCACGCAACAGTGACACATGCTTACGTGACAGTGGCACTTCTCACAGACCAATGGCTTGCTTTGTACAGGTTTACATGTCACACACTCCATAGCACTGGCTGAGGCAGAGTATGGGCTTCCTAATGGCATACGATGTTCATTACAATATCCAGGGTTCATTTATAATGCAAGTGCCAGTGTCGTTCTTACACTGCTTCTTCTTTCGGCTGCTCCCATTAGGGGTTTCTGCATCCTGCTCTGTTACACCCATCATCTGCATGTCTTCTCTCACCACATCCATAAACCTTCTCGTTGGCCTTCCTCTTACCTGGCAATTCTATCCTTAACATCCTTCTCCCAATATACTCGGAATTTTTCCTCTGCACGTTTCCAAACCAACACAATCTCACCTCTCTGACTTTGTCTCCCAACCACCAACCTGAGGTTACCCTCTAATGTACTCATTCTTAATCCTATCCATCCTCATCACACCCAATGCAAATCTTAACATCTTAAACTCTGCCACCTCCAGCTCTGTTTCCTACTTTATGGTCAGTGCCACCGTCTCCAACCCATATAACAAAGCTGGTCTCACTATCATCCTGTAGACCTTCCCTTTCACTCTTGCTGATACCCATCTGTCACAAATCACTCCTAACACTCTCCTTCACCCCTTCCACCCTGCCTGCACTCTCTTTTTCACTTCTCTTCCACAATCCCTGTTACTCTGTACTGTTGATCCCAAGTATTTAAACTCATCCACCTTCGCCAGCTCTACTCCCCTCATCCTCACCATTCCACTGACCTCCCTCTCATTCACACACATGTATTCTGTCTTGTTCCTACTGACCTTCATTCTTCTCTCTACAGCATATCTCCACCTCTCCAGGGTCAACCTGCTCCCTACTCTCCCTACAGATCACAATGTCATCAGCAAACATCATAGTCCATGGAGACTCCTGTCTAATCTCGTCTGTCAACCTGTCCCTCACCATTGCAAATAAGAAAGGGCTCAGAGCTGATCCCTGATGTAAATCCTACTGTTAATCATGACATTGTCTTAGAATCCTTTGATCTAGTCTCACTTTCACAGCTAAAAAGAACTATTGACACCCTTGAACCAGCCCTTAGTCCTCTGGATATTGTACCACCACGTCTCTTAGTGGAAGCCTTTGATGTGTTGGGCCCACCCTTACTAGCCATCATCAATGATTCTATTATTTCGGGGGTTGTGCCCTCATTTTTTAAACATGCTGCAGTCCGTCCCCGTGTAAAAAAGGCAGAATTAGATCCTGGAGTTTTAGCCAATTTTCGTCCAATTTCCCAACTGCCATTTCTGGCTAAAATTCTAGAAAGAATTATTTATAATCAATTGGTTCATCACCTTAACTCCAATAATTTATTTGAGATCTACCAATCTGGCTTTAGGTGTTATCATAGTGTTGAAACGGCACTCCTGAAAGTGTTCAGCGACATCTCTCTTATTACTGACTCAGGTGATGCGGCAGTCCTTGTCCTCCTTGAACTGTCCGCTGCCTTTGACACCATTGACCATGAGATATTGCTGTTGCGGCTTGAACATCTTGTTGGGCTTAAAGGGGCTGCTCTTAACTGGTTCAGGTCATATTTAACTGGTAGACACTTTTCAGTGACTTTTAATTCCTCTTCTTCATCTACTGCACCTCTTAAATATGGTGTTCCTCAGGGATCCATTTTGGGTCCTATTTTATTCTCCATATACCTTCACCCTATTGGAGCAATTTTTAGGAAATTTAACATTTCTTTTCACTGCTATGCTGATGATACTCAGGTTTATATTCCTGTCTGCAACTCTACAACAAATCAACTGCACAACTGTCTTTCTGAACTAAGATCCTGAATGGCTAATAATTTTCTTGATCTAAATCAAAATAAAATGGAGGTACTTATAGTGGGTCCATCAGCTAAAGCCCAAATTGGTCTTGGACTTCTCGGCTCTTTCTCTGTCTTTTCCAAACCTCAAGTCCGCAATCTTGGTGTTACCTTTGATAGTAACCTCTCTTTTGAGAAACAAGTAAATTCTGTAGTCAAGAGTTGCTTTTTCCAACTTCGTCTATAAGATAAAGCCTTTTTTATCTTCTAGGGATCTTGAGATAGCTACTCATGCGTTTATTTTTTCTCGCCTCAATTACTGCAACTTGCTGTATTCTGGGATTAACAAATCCCTGATACACAGGTTACAGTTGGTCCAAAATGCTGCCGCTCGCTTTCTGGTTGGGGCAAGAAAGTATGACTCTGTTTCTCCTATTTTAGCTTCTTTACACTGGCTGCCTGTCAGTTTTCAAATTGATTTTAAAATCTTACTGCTAGTTTTTAAATCTTTACATGGGCTTGCTCCTTCCTATTTATCTGAACTGTGTGTTTTACATCAGCCATCCAGAGTGCTTAGATCTTCTGGTCAGCTGTCTCTGGTTGTCCCTCGTACCAAGTGTAAAACTAAGGGGGACAGACAGGGCTTTTGTAGCTGCTGCACCTCGCCTGTGGAACTCTTTACCTCCTCATTTAAAGGTGTCGTCTACAGTTGAACTGTTCAAAACAAGATTAAAAACTCATTTCTATTCACTTGCATTCAGTGACCTTCAGTAATACTGATGGTTTCCTCTTTGTGATTATATAACATTACTTCTGTTTTTTATGTATATAACATTACTTCTATTTATTATGTATTTTATTTTACATTCATACAGTGAGGAACATAAGTATTTGAACACCCTGCAATTTTGCAAGTTCTCCCACTTAGAAATCATGGAGGGGTCTGAAATTCCCATTGTAGGTGCATTCCCACTGTGAGAGACAGAATGTAAAAAAAAAAATTCAGGAAATCCCATTGTATGATTTGTTCAGAATTTATTTGTATTGCACTGCTGCACATAAGTATTTGAACACCTGAGAAAATCAGTGTTAATATTTGGTGCAGAAGCCTTTGTTTGCAATTACAGAGGTCAAACGTTTCCCATAGTTCTTGACCAGGTTTGCACACACTGCAACAGGGATTTTGGCCCACTCCTCCACACAGATCTCCTCTAGATCTGGGGCTGGCGCTGAGCAACACAGAGTTTCAGCTCCCTCCAAAGATTTTCGATTGGATTTAGGTCTGGAGACTGGCTAGGCCACTCCATAACCTTGATATGCTTCTTACGGATCCACTCCTTGGTTATCCTGGCTGTGTGCTTCGGGTCATTGTCATATTGGAAGACCCAGCCACGACCCATCTTCAGTGCTCTGACTGAGGGAAGGAGGTTGTTGCTCAAAATCTCACAATACATGGCCCCATTCATCCTCTCCTTAATACAGTGCAGTCGTCCTGTCCCCTTCGCAGAAAAGCACCCCCAAAGCATGATGTTTCCACCCCCATGCTTCACAGTAGGGATGGTGTTCTTGGGATGCAACTCCTCCTTCTTTTTCCTCCAAACACGGCAAGTGAAGTTTAGACCAAAAAGTTCTATTTTGGTGTCATCTGACCACATGACTTTCTCCCATGCCTCCTCTGGATCATCCAGATGGTCATTGGCAAAGTTCAGACAGGCCTGGACATGTGATGACTTGAGCAGGGGAACCTTCCGTGCAATGCGTGATTTGAAACCATGACGGCATAGTGTTCTACCGACAGTGACCTTTAAAACCGTGGTCCCAGCTCTCTTCATGTCATTGACCAGCTCCTCCCGTGTAGTTCTGGGCTGATTCCTCACCTTTCTTATCATCTGTGATACCCCACAAGGTGAGATCTTGCATGGAGCCCCAGTCCGAGGGAGACTGACAGTCGTCTTTAGCATCTTCCATTTTCTGACAATTGCTCCAACAGTTGATCTATTTTCACCAAGCTGCTTGGCAATTGCCCCGTAGCCCTTTCCAGCCTTGTGGAGGTCCACAATTTTGTCTCTGGTGTCTTGCCCATGGTAGTAGGTGGAGTCTGACTGACTGTGGGCTGGACAGGTGTCTTTAAAGAGCTCAGACAGGTGCTACTAATTAAGATTACTAAGTGGAGTAGAGGTGGACTTCTTAAAGGCAGAGTAACAGGTCTTTGAGAGCCAGAATTCTTGCTGATTGCCAGGTGTTCAAATACTTATGTGCAGCAGTGCAATACAAATAAATTCTGTACAAATCATACAATGGGATTTCCTGAATTTTTTTTTACATTCTGGCTCTCACAGTGGGAATGCACCTACAATGTGAATTTCAGACCCCTCTATGATTTCTAAGTGGGAGAACTTGCAAAATCGCAGGGTGTTCAAATACTTATGTTCCTCACTGTATATTTTATTTCTATTTATGTTTTATGTTAATTGTTTTGTTTTTCTTTTATTCTATTATTGTAAAGCACTTTGGCCACAGCATTACTATGTTGTTTTAAATGTGCTATATAAATAAATTGACATTGTCATTAATCCCACCTCTGTCACTCCTACTGCAGATCTCACCACTGTCACACTTATCCTTTGGGTTGAACCGCCACACTTGAAATTTCTGTGTATATAGCAACTGTCCAATCTTGTTGAATACAGGTCACCTGATCTTCTTTCAGTACATTTTGTGTATTATATTTTTGTCTCTGTTGTTTCACTTGACCTTTGTCTGGTTTCCTGATATGTCTGAACAGGGTCCTGACATGTATTAAACCTTAATGCTATTTCTTTAAGATGTTTATGTTACCCTAAAATTATTCTTCCACACCTTGCTGAGAAAACACGCTCTCCTACATTTCGCCAATAATAAATCTCCATCTTTCCAAGCACCAAGACACTGAAAGACAAAGGAAAAATGGATGGGATTAGGCAAGCTTAGTCCAGAAGAAAGAAAGACCTGGAACAATTGGAAACTTCCAAGGAAACTTCTAGAAGTCAAACAACAAGTAACATGTATTCAAGAAATATTCTAAAGCCAATCCAAAACCATTTGGACAATGGCTAATAATGGGAAAGCACTGGCCAACAGATGAACTGGCCTGGCATGGGAAATGACACCCAACATCCTGGACACTAACAAACACTGGTTTCTATCCAGCATCCTTTAAGATGCTAGCCAGACCCTCAGTGGATTGTAGTCCTGTTTATAAATTTTTCCAAATAGTAATTTTTTCAGGTCATTTTTTTTCAGGAAATGTTTGGGTGGCCCAAGCTAGGAACGTCATTTTTCTGATACAAACACCCTTCATGCTAACCCCCAATCCACCCTCACCCCACCCCACGACACAAGGGATTTCAAATTGTGTACCTATGTGCCATTTGAAGACATCATGCTCTAATTACCTCTCCTTCTTTTTTTGGATTTTGTTTTGATCTGCTTACTAAACACTCATTGTCACATATCCCATGAAACTGCTGAAACTGGGTCTTCATCCGTCAGCCCCTTGTGAGTCTTCAGTGTTTTCATCAGTGCAGGGTCCTTTACTATCCCATGATGCACTGAAGACATAACAGAGCAGGACTTGCTGACATAGCTTGCAAGGAAAGGCTGAGTCAAGTCCTTGGTCATGACATGGAGCCCACACGTCTGAGTCAGCTCTGCCTAAATCATCCTCCATCTACGTCTTCCTATTGGTGCAGTCCGGGATCAGTCACAGGGTTTCCAATTTGGAGCGTGTCAAATTTTGGGGTTGATGCGGCCGGTGGGCATTGACCGAATGGTCTATTTTTGTCGCGTGACACGTCCTATTCCTTTGCATTGAGTCTATTTAGTCGCGCGACTTTTTTTATTGTCGCTTTCCGTTTATTTCTTTTGGGTTCTGTGTCCTCGCGGCATAAAGGCCTAATGCTTCAGTACCTTCCCACACCACGAGCCGCTGAGGATGGCTGTGTCAGGCCTGGGTTATGAAGCCCGATCTCGATTGTGAGGCACCGAAGCCCCCCGACTTTTGGCCTTGTCCAATAGCCCTTTCAGAAGGATTCGTTGAACTGCGGTTACTATTGAAAAAGAGCACTGCTTCGCTTTTGAGTCACGGGCTCCACTTTCCAGAAAGTCATAGATAAGGAGGATGAGCAGTTCAAAGAAAAGCGCCACATGCCGACAGCAGGGATTGAACGCAAGTCAGCAGATTGAAATCTCAGCACCAAACGGATGCGCCCCCAATCGGTGCAGCTGCCCCCGACACTCGGGGTTTTATTGTGCGCCAGAGGAAGTTAAAGCACGGGTGCGCTGGAAAGTCACAGCGGGCTGCACGTTTAGCTCACGTTACTTTGGATCCACAAAAATATCGGAGCGAGTGCGCTCACAACATACAGCAGTAAAACAACGTTGTCCCGCCCGAAGCAGCGCCACGGCTTTGCCCTGAAACTAAACCCAAATTCTCCAATAGAAGTTGCAGCCAAAGGAACAAAGCGAGCTGGACAAAGGCGACCCATGCTGTTTCAGTGGTCGCGGTAAGACAAATCTCCCTAACAGTGTCTCCATTTCTTTTATATCACACATAACTATCATTCAAATCGAAAATAGAAATCCTGTATCTCGAAGAGCGGTGTTCCTACTGAATCATTTTTCACAAAGACATTTGCATGAATAATTCGACAAATGACAAAAACGCATAATAAACCATAACAAAGAACTAAAAATCCATTGTACGGACGCAGGGAAAACACAAACCCATTTAAACAAAGTAAGCACACTCTCCGTGCAATCAGGAGCGATAGCTGCTTTAGAGGGGGCAAAGCGACAAGTGGTTGATGCGGTGGCACGCGCTGATGGGACAGTATCACAGGCCAGCGTCCCGCCCTCACGGGCCAATGGCTCTCTTTGCAGTACACGCGCCATTGCACCGGGCTGAGGCGCAGTATGGGCACCCTAATGGCACAGGATATTCATTACAATATCCAGGGTTCAATAACGCCAGTTCTGGTGCTGTTATAACATATATGCTTTTTTCTCCTGAATTTAAACAGCCTTACACAACAATGTGTGATTTTTGCAGTTAAACAAGCAAGACAAAAAGAAAGAAAATTAATGGGTTCACAGCAGGTCACATCAGAAAAGGGAATTGGGTTCAAATTTTGAAGCGAGTTGGGGGCAAGGAAGACCACAGGACAGCAAGATGATAACCAGCATCCTAAGGACTAATAAGAACATGCGCGTTTTCTTAGCGAGAAGGATTTGGGTTCAAAAATAAACTTTAGATAAGGCATTGCATCGCAGTTGTTTGGAAAGACTAGAATAAGATCGGGAGCATATGCATTCATTCACAACAGTTAACATTTTCTTTAAATTCAGTGTATTTGGCAGCACCGGGTGTGAAACTAAAAAAGCTAAAAAAAAGGGGGGGGGGGCATCGTGTTAGGAGAACACTCACCTAGGTAGGTAGCCAGAGAAAGTGAAAGTAAGTATGAATAAACAGTCAAAGAACGAGCATATTACATGTCTTAAATAATTGCTATAGTTCACTTAAACCAGTATTTATTTTTAAAATAATGTAATTTAAATAATTTAAACTTTAATATAAAGGGACCTGATAAATTTACTAATACAAATTTTGATGATGATGCCAACAATAAGTAAAGCTCTTATTTTATAATTCTTTCTACTAGAAACTGATTTCCTAAATCTGTTTTCACCGTTTTGTTTTAATTGTAGGAGTTGCCTGTGCGGAGATCCGTCTGCCAATCATTGCTTGCATCATGTAATTGGTTCCTGGGTTCGTGGGCGGACTCCTTCGTGTTGGATCGCTAAGCTTTCAGCCAATCATGTTTAGTCAGCGGAGGAGCCGCGTCTGCTTGCAAGCCAATGACATGAGAGCACACACGGTGCCGCTACCCGTGGTTCGCTCCGTCATTCAGCCATGGATGCCTATGATTGGGCCGCAGGCCCCACCGGAGCGCACACCTCAGCAGTCGGAAGCGACCCAGATGAGTGGGACCGGACGAGCGGAGGAATCCTTAGCGTCGGTTCACAAAGGAGCCGACACGCAGCAGGTATTGGAAGTTATGACGCACTTAGCCGGGGGTGTGGGGATTCGCGAACCTCGTCCGTTTTCTCGTGGTAGTCAATACTTCGACGCAAAAGCGGGGTAGCGTTCTCTGGGGCCTCCGAACTGCACGTGCGAACGCAGCTGACGAGCCAGGACTTTGCATATGGAGCTCACGTAGTGGGGGGTGTTGTTGACGGACCAGATTGCGTTTTTCTATTGAAAAAAAACAGCTAAAGCAGAGCGCACACTGGTCCATAGAAAGTTGAAATTTCAGCAAAAGATTGCATAAAAACGCGCGGATTTAGCCGCCGTGTATTCGCGTTAATATGTTTAAATTGGGTTGGTGATGTTTCGTGTAGCGTGCTGTGAAATTCATACGTCCAGGTGTCAATGAAAGACACTATAAGTTGACTTATCCGAATGCCAGACGAGTCACGGCAATGAAATAAACGTCGAGGTGTTCTGATGCTAACCTAACATGCGTGTGCATTTTTTGGGAGACGCTGTCCGTGGCCAATCTGAGTATAAAGGCCAGTCTTTATTCATTCGCTTCTTTATTAGCTGACGTTTGTCCCTCCGGTGACCTGCTGGTCAGTTACACGGCGCAGATGTCCAAGTGTTTGCCCGCCGTTAGCACAGGCAGGTCACGTGGGGCGCGCTCAGGGTAGTTCATGGAATCGCCGCTGGGCATAAAACCTGGTGGTCTGTGCCTCCCTGTTCAATATTTGGGACACAGGCAGTTTAACATTGGAAGCCATCATTACCCGGCCTTTAAGAAAATCATTACAATTTCATTTTTGAAAATTGCAGTGTTTTGACATAGCACGAGAAGTTGTGAAGTGCCTGAAGAATTCTTAAGAAATGAAACGGGGTCAGCGATCACCTGTGTGCTCATGTCTCTCCAGACACTTGGAGCTGGTGAGCATCACTTCAGCCGGGAAAGAAAGTGGGCTTGGTGATTGTGTTTGCCTCACTGGATAAAGATGCTGTTAAAATTTTAAGGAAGAATGTACGTCAGTCTCCTATATAATACAACACTACAGTCCCTGTCTGTCTGTGTGTTTGTGTGTGCGTACATGTGCTCCTTGTTATCCTTCAAGCAATTCGATTGGTCAGTTTAGTTGTGGTTGTTCAGTCAAACACCATTGAGGCCTGAAGTGACGGGCAGGAGAGGGTGACACATTGAAGAATACCGAGGAACAGCATAGGAGGAACTGTGAGAGCTGCCTTCAGAGAAGGGAAGTGTTCACGAAAACACAAATGATGTTTTCACGACGGGTAATGGGGAGTCCACCTAACATTGGTCATAGTCCGAGGTGAGCAATGCTCCCCTGCAAATACTGAGTCTGAGAAGCAGGCGATCGACAGAGGAGATGTGCAGCAAGACAGGTGGAGGTCCAGAAGGGTAGGGGGAACACGTAAGGCAAGAGATATGAAATATTTTAAATTTATTCTCTCTGTATGGGCCATAAGTAAGAATCCATACTCCTTACCCATCAGATTTCCAAAGAGTTGGAATGTCATGGATAGGCCTGTTGTCAGGGGTTCCCAAACTTGATCCTGGGGATCCTCTGTGGCTACAGGTTTTTGTTCCAACCAGCTTCGCAATCGGTGATAATAATTGATAACAGCTGATCTCATTTAATTAGCTGGTCTTTTTTACTCTTCTCCTATTCTGCATTCTGAAAAACACAACAGTATGATTTTTTTACATTTATAAATATTTATTTTTTTCTAGCGTTATCAATGCTTAACTCTTTTGTTGTTTTCCTATTATTTTCCCCTTTTCCTGTATAGTTTGTGCCCTTCATTTAACCCTAATAGTGACAATTAACAACCAGCACAGCAGACACCCTGGTTGATGAAAGCAGCAACGACTTCAGCGTCGGACTCATTAATTAGTAAAAAAAAAATCAATTAAAATAGCAGAACACCTGGGGGTATTTTTCATACGTGGATTACTCGTTTAGCCGGATGTAATTGTTGGCGATTTGGCCTGATCCTGGATCTGTCGGTTTTTCGAAACTCTTGCTGGATGCGTTGTCATAGCAGAACATCCAAATCCTCAAACCTGCTCGGAGCAGGTTTGTTCGAAGTAAACAAGGATTAGCTCACACACTTAATCAGTGTCCGTGCGTGGAATTCATTCAGTCATGGCTTCACCGTTCATGAATGAGCAACCAATTGATATCGATGCGCAAATTATAAGAAGAGATTTTCACACAGAGAGGGTTTTGCGCGATCGGCAAGATGCTTTATTGCTCCCGGAGGAAATTCTTTTCGAAAGATTCCGCTTTAGCCGAGGGGGAATATTGTACCTCAAAGATTTATTACCACCTTATATTCGAAGTCAAACTAGGCGAAGTTGGGCTCTCACAACCACACAGACAGTATGCATTGCTTTGAGGTTTTTTGCAAGCGACTCTTTTATTATATACTGTAGGCGATGCAGAAAATCTATCTAAAAGTGCAGTTTGCCAGGCAATTTAGTAAAGTCTGTTTGGCTCTGAAATATTTCCTTCGGGTTTTCATTGTGTTTCCTGGACAGGTGCGTGTGCAGACAATAAAAGAGGCGTTTCATGCCATTGTAGGTAATACACAGGCAAAAACACCCACAGTTCCATGAAGAATATCACACTCAGCCCAACATTCTCATTACCAGGATTTCCAAATGTGATTGGGGCACATGGGACTGATCAGAGTGGAGTCTGATCAAACATTATTTGGAAAATGTACCTCTCCTCCTTATGAATAATCAGACACAGTGTCTTCATCAAATATTTGACCTTCGTCAATATCTCGTTGGTGAGACACAAGTTCTAGGGATATGAAATTCCCTGCAACTGACAAAAAATAGAGGGCTATATGGAACATACCTATGGCACAGATTGAGGACAAATATATGCAATGACCATCCTTTACCTGAAATGAAATGACCACTGCATCCTGCCACTGGTTCTGAGGAGGAGCTTCCCCCTGGAATGCCCTCAGAATAGGAAATGAAACGCTGCATTCAGTAAGTACAATGCACACTACTTAGCGTTTAATTTGTCGGCTACTTTTTGCCAGCCGTCTTTTCTGGTTTGGGCTGCTTTTGCAGTGTTACCTCTTGTGCATATTAAATCTTGAAATTCTTAATGTCCTTCGAATAAAAGGTCCTGCTCCGCTTCTGTGAAAAAAATGTGCCGTTCTTTCGTCATTTTGTTACAGCCTATAAGACTTGCTGATCATGTTTTCTAGACTCAATATATATGGGCTTTTCACTCAGCGCGGGCATTCATCTCGTATGATTAGATCCAGCTAAACTAATCTACTACACGGCTGCGTTTGAAAAACCGACTTATCCCAAATGAGTTTCACCAGCATTAACTCATCCAAGATGAGGTATCTGATCTCGGATGATTTAAGCGACGTACGGAAAATACCCCCCTGGAAAAGCAGAATGAAAATTAGGTTGAAAATACTGTTAACGACTTAAAAACAAAAGACATGTTCTCTATATAACTGCTTATTACATTTTAATAAAAATCTACCAAACTTAGTTTGTCATTTCTACATGACTCCACAGAATACAGAAACTGGGAAATGAGTCATTTAATTAGGCTGAGAATTTCAAATGAAGTTGGTTGGAACAAAAACCTGCAGCCACAGGGGGTCCCCAGGATCGAGTTTGGGAACCCCTGGCCTATAGGGTTGTTGAGGGCCATCCAGATTCTCTTGTACAGCACCAGCTCTGTTCTGTTTTTATTGCAGAATAGATAAGTTAAATATATAAGGTGATCCTTATTTATTTATTTTCTTCACTACTCAGCAGGACAGTTTAAGTTGGTCAGTGTCATTTGCGTTTATATCTGTTTGGGGTGTGCGTGTGGATATTCATTTTGTGCCAGTCGGCACCATACTGAAGTCGGTAAGACCTGCACGCAAGGATGCTGAAGGTGGGGTCCTATGGGTCTCATAGCAGTGGTACTTCATTTTATTACGTGTCCAGTCCTGATCCACGCCCTGTGCACATTGTGGCAGTGCCAGCCCTGACAGGTAGGATCTACTTATGGCAACTCAACTGCGATGAGATCACGTCAAGACGATCCCAAGCTGAATGTGCACTGCGGGCGACGCTTCATCCAAACTTGTCCTTTTTAAACTTCATGTATATTTCAGCTGTCTTTATTTCAGGTAGTTGAGCACTGATATTCGTTTTGTCATTAATAAAATGGGTGTATAGAGAATCCACGTGCTGCCAAGTATGATGAAAAGCTGTGTGACCACCCTAAAACAGATCTTCTTTAATAAGCATCTAAATGAAGAATTTGTTGCCTTGTTAAATAATAATAATAATAAATCTGTTTTCTTTAGAAAATTCATTCTTCCGGCAATACGAGTGGAGCCTGAAACACAGCTGAGGGACTGAAGACGTCCGAGAGAAGTTGGGCTAATGGATAATGGAGAATGGGGAAATATGGTAAGTTGAGAGACGGCCGTAACACGTATGCCTGTTAGTAGTGCATTTTTGTTTTTCAGCTCTCTTTATTTTCTTAACTAGAAGGTAGACATTTATAAAATATGATTTATGTTTATCAGTATATGAGTACTGTTAAGACAGTATTCACCTGCTTTTTATACAACATTGCATCAAATTGATTTAGTGTGGCTTTTGTGACACTGATCACTAGAACAAGACTCTTTAAGGTCAAAGGGACAACAGAGCTCTGTAAGATGGTCTAAATGAATTACAAATACAAAACACATTAAGAGCACACATCCCCTTCGGGTCGGAGTTGAGAATTGAGGCAGCCACGTCAGACTCCGGTCTCTTTTTCCTTCAGCTTTGCTCATCCCCACAATGCCATTTTCCTGATTCTTCCTGGCAAAATTGCTCAAGATGTGCCAGGCTGCCTGGGCATTGTGAGTGAACAGCCTTTGTCAAGTCCAGCCACAAGTTCCCAAATGGATTAAAATGTGGATTGTGAACTGGACATTCCAGTGTAGCTTTGTCTTCATGCTTGCAGTTCTTGTCTCTTCCCAAGATGCAGGTTTCTTGCAGACTGCTTGAGGTTTTCTCGCTATTGTGCTGCATCCATTTTACACTCGCACACCGCAGAGAAGCATCCCCAGAGCCTGATGCTGCCACCACAATGCATTCCGGTGTGTTTTTGATGATGTGCAGTGTAACGTGGCTTTTAAGCCTGATGCCCAAACACTCAATTTTGTTCTTCTTCCAGATGACCGTCTCCCATCTCTACCCACGATGTTCTGTTTGTGTTTTCTCCTTGCCACTCTCCCATAACACTGCGATTGGTGAAGTTCCTGATCAGCAGTTGTCGTTTGCACAGACTCCCCAGTCTCCTCCACTGTCGCTTGGAACTCCTTCAGCGTTCTCCTAGGCCTTTTAACTCTTTCTTCCTTTGTTTTTCTCTTTTTAGATGACTAGTCCAGTTACGCTTAACGTAGGTGGCCATTTATACACGACGTCTCTCGCCACCCTCACTCGTTACCCTGATTCTATGCTCGGTGCCATGTTTGGAGGAGACTTTCCATCTGCCAGAGACTCCCAGGGCAACTACTTTATAGACCGAGACGGACCACTGTTCAGATACATTCTTAACTTTTTAAGGACCTCCGAGCTGACTCTCCCAATCGACTTCAAGGAGATCGATCTGCTCCGTAAAGAGGCCGACTTCTACCAGATCGAACCTTTGATCCAGTGCCTCAATGACCCAAAGCCTCTGTACCCGGTAGACACATACGAGGAAATGGTGGAGCTGTCCAGCACGCGGAAGCTTTCCAAGTATTCCAATCCTGTCGCTGTGATTATAACTCAGCTGACCATCACCACCAAGGTGCATTCTTTATTGGAGGGCATTTCGAACAACTTCGTAAAGTGGAACAAGCACATGATGGGCACACGGGACTGCCAAGTGTCTTTTACATTTGGACCATGTGACTATCATCAGGAGGTGTCGCTCCGTGTATACCTGATGGAGTATATCACGAAACAGGGCTTTACAATCAGGAACACCAGGGTGCACCATATGAGCGAAAGGGCCAACGAGAACACCGTGGAGCACCACTGGACATTCTGCAGACTTGCAAGGAAAACCGACGACTGAAGATTTGTGCTTTCTGGATGTCGGACGGGACTCCCTTTGCTAACAGCAATATTAGCTTTTAATATTAAAACAGTAGTTCTGTAATCTGGGGAAGGCGAGCGTTTCTTTCCAGGTTTTAGCCCAGAAATGCGTACACACAGTATTGTAGCTCCACTACGTGATCGTGTCTTAGCCCGGCCTATGCCAAGTGACATTTCACATCTGTGAGCCACGGCAGTGGACAAGTAGGCTGCACAGTGGCGTACAAGTATTTCAGTACATTTTAGTTTTTCAAAAAAAATAAAAAGAAACACCACCTCAGCACATCTTTGATTATGATGATTCTCCATTCAGTCTCGTTTTTTTCTGGTTTGTTAATCGTTACTTATGTGCCAAACGGTTTGTTGTTAATAAAACATGCAGTGTGTTTCATGATTATTTTTTTTTTTCTTTTCAATACACTTGTCACAAGGTAAAATAAAAATGCAAATAAAGTTATGAGCAGTTCGGGCCAGGAGCGATGAAGTGAATAAAAAATAAATGGAAAGTAGGTCAAGAATTTACGATGAATATAAAACGATGACGCTGTCAGAAGCCACTGTTTCCATATGAATCGGGGACTTGGCAAAGTAAGGACGCCATCTACACTAAGACCAGGACGGTGGGGTCAGAGCTGCACCTTTCTTGACCAAATGCTAACATTTGAACCTCCGCTGTGTTGATAAGTGCAGCAGCAACTCCAACCAGTGGTGTAGCTTCAAGGGGGGAGGGGACATCTGTCCCCAGGCGCAGCATCCAGGGGGTGCCAAATTTCCCTTCCCCATTGCATTTTGGCAAATAGGAGGGGGCACGAAATCTTCAGTTGAACACTAGCTACACCTCTGACTCCAACTGGGACTTGCGTCAGGTTTTTAGTGGCAACCACACCAACTGCAGAATGAATTTGGTTTAATCCAGAGATCTCCAACTCCAGTCCTGGAGGGCAGCAGTGGCTGCAGGTTTTCATTCTAACCCTTAATTGGTGACTTGGTTTTGCTGCTAATTAACTTCTTTTGAATTTTTAGTTGAATTGTTTAAGATTTGTTCTTCTTCATTCCTTTCCTTCAGTGGCACCCAAACAGAAGTGAAGTGTGAAGTGAGTGAGCCAAGAGAAGACCAACTCGGTCAGGGCCTCAAACCCCATCCACTTGCTTAATCGGGCGCTGAGTCTAGTCGCTCATTAAACCCGTCCTTTAATTCCATGGCTTGTTGCTGCTCTTGTTGTGCAATAGCAGACATTTTCAAAATTAGGGGGCAGCACGTGACTTAACAGTGTGAAGCCCAGCGGATAAAGTCACAGTGCTGCCGTAGGGTGCATGTGGACAGATGAGGCCATTCCTACGGATACTTGGACTGCTTAGCTTGGCTAAACGGTTAACTAATGACCTCAATCCAGTTCACCCGCGTGACGAAAGTAATTTAAATTCAGTTAGCAGAGGCTTTTTTTATGTAAATGAAAAACAAATTTGTGTTGTATCACACCCATGTCAATGGAGTATTACTATGTAAGCTACAAGCCAAGCAAAATGACACCTTTTATTGGCTAACTAAAAAGATTACAATATGCAAGCTTTCGAGGCAACTCAGGCCCCTTCTTCAGGCAAGATGTAATCATTGCATCTTTTACATCAATTGATTACATCTTGCCTGAAGAAGGGGCCTGAGTTGCCTCGAAAGCTTGCATATTGTAATCTGTTTAGTTAGCCAATAAAAGGTGTCATTTTGCTTGGCTTTTCTCTACATTCATAATGGCTAACACGGTACGATAGGCGGAGTGGTGGCTGTGAGGCTAAAGATCTGCACTGGCAATCGGAAGGTTGCCGGTTCGAATCCTGTAAATGCCAAAAGGGACTCTGCTCTGTTGGGCCCTTCAGCAAGACCCTTAACCTGCAATTGCTGAGCGCTTTGAGTAGTGAGAAAAGCGCTATATAAATGCAAATTATTATTATTACAACACCCTAGTACTATGTAAGCTACAAAATGACAGGCCGAGTGTCTTCACACAGCAGTTGAACACAATTTGCTATTCTTTCTTGCTTCACGTTAACAAGGTGCACATCGTACCTGTCACAGAGACACATTTTGGTTTGGCCGCACGGCTCGGATAGCTCGTCTAATTCTTTTCTGGACCTAAAGCTGCTAAACACTTGGCCCAAACATCTGGCTTTGTAAGATTTTTTTTTTTTTCCAGGTAAGGAAGACGCACGTTTCCATGGCTCTCTGGTCTAGAGGGTTGATTAGCACATTCAGGTAGGGCCAGGTTTATGCTTCACGCGACGCGACTGCTGTATGTTTATGCTTGCAAGCGTACTTTACGTAAATCTGGAACATTCCGCCAGGTGGCAGTGCGAGACATCATCACGGTGAGAAAACGTTCGGTTTCGCTGTGTTGTGAATTGCCTGAAACATCCATTAAATTCTGAGGACACCTTACCGCAATATCTCTGAAAAGGATGTTTAATGATTACATCTGTAAATCCGGGGATGTGCCCATACTGGCAAGAAACAAACAAAATCCCTGGAGGGGAACACATACACACACGCACATACACACACACGCACATACACACTAGCGTCATGTCATTGGAAGGAAACTGGAGCACCGGTGGAAACCCACCAAGAAAACATGCAAACTCCAGGCGGGGAACACCAGCGACGTGACTCCCTACCGCTCTGCCACAACATGTGTAATTATTATCAGTATTCATTATTTAAATGAAGTTAACGGCTTATCTGTAAAATGTAATATATATACTTTAATGCATTTCATCATGAAAGTGATATCAAGTATAAAGCTAAGGATTCTAAATGTGCAAAGAGCTGGAATATCATAAATGTAACGTATTCTGTGCGGCGATTGCTGCTGTCAGGTCAGGAAGAAGCCCCACAAGCACATGTAGCGATCTAACAAAGGGGTTGGTTTTAAGATGACGTTTACGACGGTCTGCTTTAATGATAAAGTAAACTAAAAGGTTAAAGTGGAAATTTCAAGGTTAAAGCCAAATCATAAAATACACCTTTTCACCTTGTGCCTCAAATACGCTGCCGCACATTCTCATGCTGTTGTGTAGGTGCAAAAAAAAAATGACGGTACAGAAGATGGTACGTGAGACTTTTATAATGTATCGTGTCATTACGATGGGGAATACGCGACGCTTGAGTATAAAAGCACCTCCAATGCATTTGTATGTCGACATTTTGCTTCACCACATCGAACCATTTATGAAACATCGAAGCAGCAGGCACTTATTCCCGATCGTAATGACACATACATTTTAAAAGTCTCACATACCATCTTTTGAGCCGTCTTTTTTTGCAACTTCACGACAGCAACATAATGTACAGCGCTGTATTTGAGAAAAAAAAAATTACACAGTGAAAACATGTATTTTGTGATTCGGCTTTAATCTCGAGATGTCCACTTTAACCTCGTAGTTTACTTTATCATTAAAGCAGACCGTCGTAAACGTCATCCTAGTTGTTAATCACTATGTGCTTCTGGGGCCTCCTCCTGACCTGACAGCAGCGGCAAGCAGCAATAGATCACCACACTGAACACATTACATGTATGATATTCCAGCTCTCTGCACATTTGGAATCCTTAGCTTTATACTTGATATCACTTACATGATGAACTGCATTAAAGTATTTGTTACATTTTAAAGAGAAATCGTTAATTTCGTTTAAATAATGAAAATTGTTCACACACATGGGGGTGACACAGTGGCACTGCTCTCTCGCAGGGAGTCACGTCGCTGGTGTTCCCCGCCTGGAGTCTGCATGTTTTCTTGGTGGGTTTCCACAGTGTGCTCCGGTTTCCTTCCAAAGACAAGCAGGTTTAGTGACACTAAAATGACGACAGTGTGTATGTGAGTGCTTGTATACACCTTGCGATGAGCTGATACCCCGTCCAGGGATTGTTTCTGCCTCGTGCCCAATGCTAGCTGGAATGGGCGCATCCCTGGACTGATGGATTTAATCATTAAACATCCTTTTCAGAGATATTGCGGTAAGGTGTCATCGGAATTTAATGGCTGTTCCAGGGAATTCACAACACAGCGAAGCCGAACGTTTTCTCACCGTGATGATGTCTCGCACTGCCACCTGGTAGATTCTTCCAGATTTACATAAAGTAGCGCGCAAGTATAAACACTACAACACTGGCGTAGCAGGAGCGTCCGCTGGTCACGTGAAGTAAACCTGGCCTAAAAGACGTTCGCCGTTCTCTGTGCACGTGACGATAATGACCTTAAAAACGTGGAAATTTCCTTGTCTCTTTTTAAATTGAATTTTATTAAAGGGTAGGCAATCCAATGTACGGAGGAAAACAACATTATATATTTCATAATCACACAACAATGAGATTCTCTATCAGTTACCCAAAACATTAATTAAAGGGAAAGTTAATACATGGAAGTTACGCAGAACAGCGAACCGTGAACTAAAAGAGAAAACTTGTTATTACTATATTAGCACATGCAGTTACAGTAGAGAAGGAATAACAAAAGAAAAATGTAAGTTAATTTAACGGTAAAAATACTGTAAATGGCGAAAGTAAAATACTTTTTCTGAAAAAAAGGAGTTACCTTATGTTCTATTTAAAATTACGTGTACATCTTAAACAATACATTTCATTATTTTTTACAGCCAAATTCTGTAAAATCAATATTTTTCTACCTTCAAAATACGCTACATACCGTTTATTGATACATTGCAGTTACACTGAAATAATCGCTGTCAATGTTACACTGTTAAATAACGAAGGTAACCAGCTGTAAAACGGTAAAGCGCAGTGTCCGTAAACCCGAAGTTACGATATTTGCATAAGGGCACGCCCCTTGTACCTTATTGGTCTGGTGCACCGCATACCTTTGCACAGGAGACAGAAAAACTTCAACAAATGTAGCAGACTTAATACTTCTCTGCGTGCTGAAGGTTTCTTGAGGTTATGGAAGCTGATTTGTAGGTTGTACTCGATAAGCTGGCACACCTGTAGGACATCAAACACCACAAATGCAAACTTTACTTCTCCACCAGACAATGTGCCGGTACTTTCCTAAACAAATTCTTTTCAATGTATATAATTCAATGACAGATGTTTGCTTTGGTTGGGACTACGTTACTGATGCAAACAGTGTACTGGCGTTTGAACCTGACAATATTTACTAAGTTTATTAATTAGCGTATTTATTACACTGCGTAAATATCAGGTTATGTTTAAACGTTCACATCTCAAGGAAAGTGTTGTAAAGAAAAAAGTTATTTATTACAAAGTTATAGACCTAAAATACTGACACCTTCTTTTTTACGGTAAAATTCTGGCAACCACAGCTGCCAGTACTTTAATGTAATATTATTATTATTTTTTTTTTTTTACAGTGTAGCCTCACCTCTTCAAACCCATTAAATACTTGTTAATGTGCGCAATCATAAAGTTTAGTCTACAGAACCGAATTAAAGTAACACCTTTACTTAATACTAGCTGTGTAAGCCTGTGCTATAAAAAGCCCGGGGTCCTAGAAACTACTGAAATTGTCAGAAAAAAAAATGAAATGTAGAGATAGATGTCAGGCAATTTAAAGGAACAGCTCTGGGCGTCTCTCTCCTCTTGCCGACGTGCTCGTCTCGCTTGTGTTATTGGCGGCTAAGCGAGTTTCTGTTTCCGCGGAGGCGGAGCCCTCACCCCGACTCCACCTCTCACTTCCGGGCCGTCACACACACACCGCCACGCGAAGACGTTTATTTATACCAGTATCACCAGGCCTTATCATATTTAGTGAGGGTATCATTTTTAATTGCAATCATTTTTTCAAAAGAAGCACAGAGCTCTATTTCTTCCAAGACGTCAGATATCTTAAAGCCAACAGATGATTTCCACTGTCGAGCTATATGCCAGTCTTGACGCAAATAAAGTTTATAAAATAATTCTCTTTTTTTCCCACTGGCTTGATTGTCCTCATCCTCCTGCTCCATTTTCTTAACATGCTTTGAAGCGATATTATCAAATATAACACCACTAGGATTTGGTTTTTAACACAGGAGATGAACACCTTTTATAACGTGACGGTTTTTGTTTCTAGTCCTACGTGGCGAAGGGGCGCCATACAACAGATAAACGGAGCTGAATATTCACAGTTGTTATATTTTGGTTTGGTTTTATTAGGCGTTGGAGGCGACTCGACCTGCTGCACTTCACCTCCAATGCGCTCCCTCGTTGGCCGTCGGCTACTGTAGAGGAGAGGAGGGGTGCATTATACAAACTGGGGGGGGGGGTGTCCACAAGCCTGGGGGGCTGTTGAGGTTGCCGGTTTTTGTTCCAACCCAATTGCTCAATTCGAAGGCGGTCCTTGTCAAATTGATGAGCCGCTCTGGTGTGTTCGTGCTGCCATGTCAGGTCATTGTATCGTCCATTTCTCCCTTTCCGAGGATAATCATCCATGAGATGTGCAGCCTGAAGCGAAGGAGCAGATGTCATCCTGCATTCCATTTCCAGTGGAGTGTTAGAAGTTTTGGGTTCCTAGTTGGAATTTCCAACTGGAGTGCCCCCCTTAAGTCAGATTTCCAACTTGTTAACTCGAGGCTGGTCTTTCAAGCCGGAGTTTGCCTGACCTTCAGTCCAGAATGGCGACGTACACCACAGCCATTACCGAAAGCTTCACTTCTACGGTATGTGCGTCTCACTAAATCAGTCGTACACTCCGCACTGCCCAACGTCTCTGCATAATGTGTTGTTATCAACTGGTATTTATTCCAGAAAAGCAAGTACAGCAATGGTTTACCTGGTGGCGTCCATACTGGTTTTCCGAATGTTTTACTGGAACGCGGTCGGCTCGGGTGTGATGTCATTCCCAGCTCTGGCAGTGGAGGTAAATGGAACTCCGCATCACCGCAGCCGTCCCTTGTTTCCTCTTCCAAATATTTTAGTGAACCAGAGAGTTCATGATGAGAGCGCACAGCTGTAAATTAAGACAAGTTAGAGGGAGAACCGTCGGTTCCTGTGACATTTGCATCTTATTGCGAATAGTGACGAGCAAACCCCGTATGTTCAAGAATTTTGGTGAACTGGATGGAATACGTTGAAGTCAAAGGAGACGGAGAAACCAAACCAGTTTGACTGGATTATACTGGTGTGGTGGTCTTTGAAATGTCTGCCAACCTTGCCCGGCTAAGCATTGTGGCCAAATAGTGACCTGAGCTGTGAGGCAGCCATTGCTAACCGCTACACCACCGTGCCTCCCCGAGATAAACCTATTTTCTTAGTCTTTAGATAATGCAGAGTGATAAATGACTAATAACACTAAAGGCATCAGTGCTATAAACGCAGGGGTCCTGATCGGCACTATATAACAGACTTAATCCAGCCGTGAAGACACACTGAAGGTCTCTTGTCACCTCCCTTACTCATCTTCTTCAGTGTTTGCGGACGGCCTGATCTAGCAGACCTACGGCTGGGCCAGACACCTTTCATATCTACGGTATTATATTGTGGGTTTCATATCTATTATATAGTGCCTTTTCATATCTATCTCTTTATCAATCATATAGTGCCATTCATATCTATGTATTTACTATATAGTGCGTTTCATATACATCTATTATATAGTGCCTATTCATATCTATGTATTTAATATATAGTGCCTTTTCATATCTATTATATAGTGCATTTTCATATCTATCTCTTTATCAATCATATAGTGCGTTTCATATCTATGTATTTACCATATAGTGCCTTTTCATATATATCTATTATATAGTGCCTTTTCATATCTATTATATAGTGCTTTCGTATCTATTATATAGTGCATTTTCATATCTATCTAATATATAGTGCCTTTCATATCTTTGTAATATATAGTGCCTTTCATATCAATTATATACAGTAGTGCCTTTTCGTATTTAGTATATAGTGCCTTTTCATATACATCTATCTAATATATAGTGCCTTTTCATATCTATTATATAGTGCCTTTTCATATCTAATATATAGTGCTTTCGTATCTATTATATAGTGCATTTTCATATCTATCTAATATATAGTGCCTTTCATATCTTTGTAATATATAGTGCCTTTCATATCAATTATATACAGTAGTGCCTTTTCATATTTAGTATATAGTGCCTTTTCATATACATCTAATATATAGTGCCTTTTCATATCTATTATATAGTGCTTTCGTATCTATCATATAGTGCCTTTTCATATCTATTATATAGTGCATTTTCATGTCTATCTCTATCAATCATATAGTGCGTTTCATATTTATGTATTTACCATATAGTGCCTTTTCATATATATCTAGTATATAGTGCTTTTCATGTCTATTATATAGTGCATTTTCATATCTATCTAATATATAGTGCCTTTTCATATCTATTATATAGTGCTTTTGTATCTATTATATAGTGCCTTTCATATCTTTATAATATATAGTGCCTTTCATATCAATTATATATAGTAGTGCCTTTTCATATTTAGTATATAGTGCCTTTTCATATCTATTAGTGTTTTCGTATCTATCATATAGTGCATTTTCATATCTAATATATAGTGCCTTTCATATCAATTATATACAGTAGTGCCTTTTCATATCTGTGAAGATGTAACTCAATGCAGGTGTATATTTGCCCTTACCAGCTTCTTGCACGGCAGTTTACAGTTCCTCCCAGAGGTGCCCTGTCCGTCCTCAGTAATATAAGCAAAATTTTGAGAAATGGCACGTACCTGCAGGCTTTCAGGTGCACATGAAGTGGCGTAGGATGATGTCGGCGGTCACCGGGTGAAGCGTCTCAGGAGGATTTTAGATAGCGTTGTTGGCTTCTTTCCTCGACGGGCTCTCGGGGAGTTTTGTATCGGCCACCGCTTGTCCGTTTCTTGCCGTGGGGTTTGAAGCAGTAAGATACGGAACTGCACGTACTAAAGCCTTGAAGGCTACATTTGTTTCAATTTGTTTTATTTTTTTGCTGCTTTTAATGTCAGCTGAGGAGGCGCAGTTGAGGAAGCCACGGGCAGGAGTCGCGAACGAGCGCCATCTAGTGAACAGGTGAGCGTGCGCGCGCGGCTAACTCCCTGGTTTAAAGGGGCACGAGACGCGTGACAGGGGAATGGGTGTGCAGGTCCTTTGTCAGCTGATTGCTAAGGGAGCTTATAAAAGCCTATCGGGAAACTAGCAGGGGAGGCAAGAAAGGATAAGCTGGGTGAAGGGTGGGACGCCCGGGGTTGTTTGAGGCTAGAAGTCTGTTAGTAATAGAAATGTGTTGGGAGTGAAGCACCCTGACGGAACAACAACTGGATGGGTGCAATTTTCACAATATATATATTTTTTTGTTTTGTTACTTGAGATATTTGTTGTGCATTTTTAAAAAGTTATTGGATTTTTTTCCTTCACCTTTTTTGCTACTCACAACTTTTGGGACTGTTTAGATAGATAGATACTTTATTAATCCCAATGGGAAATTCACAAATTTCATTAGCAATTTATTGCACTTTTTGTCAAATTGCACCTCTGTGTCTGCATCGCTTACTGTCCTACTCACCTCGGTACCTCTAACAAGGGCCTGGGGTCTGCCAGTTTGATTTGAGCACATGACGTCACCACACCACCATTTTAACAGATGGCAGCAGTTTCAGGATTCAAACCTAACTTGCAAACTAACTAGTCATTGACAGGATGTTTTAGATAAGTGAGGATCTGTCTTTTGCTGTGTTCCCTATTCCTTGGTTCTGCTCTCATTTTTCTGTCGGGTTTTTTCCGTTGTCCTAAAGCACGTGACCCGTTTCCTCCAATCACAACACACCTCAAGAGCGCGAGCGCCTGCATTCTCAAGTTCTGTTACGAGACGATCGTCTTCACCTCTCATCAGTCAGGAACAAATAAACACCCAAAAGGACAAAACCAGAATACCTGCGATTTATGTATTTGTTATTATACTGTGAAATTTCGAGAAATTTGCTGCATTGTCAGGACAAAGTATATGCTAAAAATCAAACACACACATAAAGGCAAATTCTCTTTAATTCAAATGCATTTTAAAAATACAAATGAATAAGAACCAGCTTAACAAATGTTATATATTACATGCTTTCAACACACACACAGAAAGTGTTTATTTAAAAAAAAAAAAAAAGCTCCCCCTATTTACATGATGAGCGTGCGGCCACAAAGCATACATTCCATGAATTCCAGCATGGGATGCAATATCTCCAGGACATCTGCAATACAAGTGCAACACTAACACCTAACCGGTTCATAAAAAGTCTTCTGCAAACTGCATGAGGTAGAAGAAGCCTCAGAAGGATTCAGAGAGTGACACACTTGACACATTTTGGATTTCTACGTGAAGGAGGGATGGGGAGGTTTGGGGAACTTTAGAAAGGCAAACCCAAAGACATGTTCAGTTCGGTTAGGGGGAGTGAATCCCTGAAACACCAGTCACTTCTCTTCAGTTTGGCTCTGCCAATTCAAAGCACACAAATTCAACACATACATACACACACACGTGAGAGGTGCTCAGTTAGCACCAAATTATACACACTAGGACTTTGAGAGACACGATTAGCCACCTAAAATTGAAGCCACATGGGGGACATGTATGAAACGGACAGCTTTTGGTCCAGCGCTACCACCACAGGTACTGGCTCTATGTAATCCGAAAATGGACGGATGGAGGAGTGCACATTATATTTATGTGGACTGTATCACTGCAAATCAGTCTACAGAGGAAGGAGCTACATAATAATATCCTGATTGTAGCAGCTGCAAGTATAGTTCTATGACAATAACCTGACCAGGCATAAATACAAAGGAACAGCTGCTCACCTCTCCTGCTGTCTTCTGTTTTATTCATCCTAAGGTGATTCAGCAGACACCTGCAAGACTGGAGATGGTTGTGCTTTAACCCTCTTGGCCACCGAGGAAAATCAAACAGTAAAATCTCACAAGGTTCTAACCCAGGGGTGTCCAACTCCAATCCTGGTGGGCCTGCAGGTTTTCATTCTAAGCCTTTTCCTAATCAGCGACCAGTTTTCTCTGCTAATTAATATAAATCAATTATGGAGAATCCACTGCATCCACTGAACAGGATCATCTCCAGACAGAAGGGCAGCTTCAGCGACAGACTGCTGTCACCGTCCTGCTCCACTGACAGACTGAGGAGATCGTTCCTCCACCAAACTATGCGACTCTTCAGTTCCACCCGGGGGGGGTAAACGTTAACATTTAACATTATACAAAGTTATTGTCTGTTTTTCACCTGCATTATTATCTTTCTTTAATTTAATATTATTTATCGTATCTGTATGCTGCTGCTGGAGAATGTGAATTTCCCATTGGGATTAATAAAGTATCTATCTATCTATCATTTAATTATCAATATATCTATATTTTTAATCTTGCCTACTACACTATCTATCTAATTAACTTGTTTGCCATTCATTCTATCAGCCCTGTTTTTAAGCATTCACTCTTTTGAATTGATTCTGTTCTTCCTTAAATGGCAGCCAAACAGAAATAAGATATGAAGCGAGCCAACATTAGGGCCTCAAACTCCAAACCAATTCTTACTGTTAATTAAACCCGTCATTTAATTCCCTGGCCTGTTGCTGTTCTCATTCTGCCACAGCAGACATTTCCAAAACTGTCGATTTTCTGTTTTTCCTCTAAGAACGCCGTCAAGATGTTTTGGTGACCTGAGCAGATCAGCCTCAATGGAGATCTTCACCTTTCTTTATTTTCACACGTTGTGTGATGGACGCAGGTTAGGTGGTCGTGCGTCGGATCGTTCTGTGTCTTACTATTGTTTGGCTGCTAATTAAGGAAACAAGAAACAATTCAGGGGTCTGAATCAAGTCAAGTAAAATGAAGGCAAAAGAAGTTCATTAGCAACATAAACTGGTCACTAATTTAGAAGATGGTTAGAATGAGAACCTGCAGCCAGTGCGGCCCACCAGGACCGGAGTTGGACACCCCCTGTTCGAAAGGAAGTCTTTTCCAAATTGTTCACCTTGGAATGAACGTTGTGCAGTAAGAAGCTGGCCTGAGTTTACTTAGAAGCTCCTCACGATGAATTAAAAACTTTAACTTGGGGATTTTAAGATGAAGGTTTTGGGGGCTCTCTACAGATGTCTTATCAAACAAAGAAGCAGAAAATGATGATAAAAACATAAAAAACAAACCTAACTGTAGTGGATGAATGAAGGCGTTTGCAGGGAATGGAATTCCAAGAAGTACAATCCCAGCATGCCCTGCGGTCGTCTGCCACTGCCTGATTATTTGCGTCGCTGCAGCCTTTACTCCGATTCACTTTTGGCAGCCCTGAATCACCGAGTTACATTTTGGCCCCAAATCCAATGAACTGTGCTTTGGGTTCACCGTAACTAAATTCTGGATTTCCTTTTAACAAGCAGTTTCTTAAAATACTGGCAAAGCAAGTTTCGGCTTCATTCCAGATCAACTAAGTGATTTGGACTTCAATCAAACCCAATGTATTTTTATACTAAAAGGTCCTCAAGTTCTTTTAAGAGTAAAAATCAAATGTAAAGTTTTCTCCAACGTGATTTAAAAAATTAAATCCAGTATAAAATGTTTTACACGAAAAAAAGACAATAAATCTGAAAACGTTTATTTTTGTGATATATGCCGAAAAAAAACGATGTACTGAGCATTACAATGCTGGCTTTAAGTTTTCAAAATGCACGCCATCCTCTCTGTGTTGTAAGGTTAATGACAACATTCATGCGTGTGTCACGTTCCAGAATACTTGATACCCTTTGTGTCGTCGTGGCACAGAAAAATGGCCAACCTTGTGACACTGAACGAGCACGGCGGATGGAGGCGGGTGTCGTCATCTTTGCTTTGTGTCTCTCTCAAGATGCTACTTACTGTACATCTACGGTATGTCCAAGTGCTATGTCTAACATGAGTGCCGTCACAACACAACTTTATTAGAGACGTCCAAGTAACTGTGACTTCTCACAGCAGAGTTCTGCATCGGAGCGGAGGTGACAATTCCAACCCTATAGGACGTCTTGAAATCCAGCTACTTCCTTTTTTTGGATTGACTTATTTTCCATTTTGTAAATAAACCATCCTTGGTAGTACAGTAAACGTTTGGAGCAAGGCACATCATGAAGCGGCACAGTGCTACTGAGGTCAGGTGTAAAAAGGCGATGCTACACTATTGTCCCTGGCTTGGAGTCCTCATGCCAGTAAAGCATCTGCTGCTCTTCATCTTTGCTTTCCAAATGATCTCTGACCATCCCATCCAGATGATTCAAATCTACGTAGGATCTGAAAATGAAAATTACGCACAAATGTTTAATAAAAGGTTTCTGCTACTGAATGAATGTACAAAGCACATGAGTAGAGCACAACAACATGCACACAAGGACATCAGCAATGAAGACAAGATGAGATCATCATCACCTACCAGAAACAGTAAATCTGGAAAGATACACTGCTGGACACAGTCCCAAATCTAACATTTGAACAGCAGGCCATGAGGTCTAACATTACAGCAGCTCTTGAACAATAACAAATGTATGACCATGTGTTGGGAAGGGGACCTGGCCAGGACGCAGGCAGTTACATTATGTACAGTACGGGACAGGAGTCTGGCAAAGGATGCCCTGGGGAAGAATACAGCACATTGAATAATACAGATAGCACAGGACCACCATCAATTGGGGGCCACTGTGCTTCTTAACTGAAGGAGGAGTCTTGCAGCTGGTAACCGAAGGACAGTAGCAGACTCCTTTACTCCGAGGTCCCCATAAGACCCATTTTGATTTACCACATGTCACTCTCTGCTACCAATTATAATACGCTGGTGGCCTTTGGGTTGTGTGACCCTGGGGCTGCTAGATGCCACATTGGCTCCCTGTAGATGCTTGCCTGCAGAGTGGTCAATGGGTCAGCATATATATATATTATATCAGTATATATACACACAGTATATATTTATATATATATATATATTCATTGCATTCATAGCCTGAATTGTGTGAGTGGTTACCTACCAGGTAACACTTGTGGTTGGTCTGCCATTCGGCAAACATCCGCCACGGTGCCCTCTTCAGTGGCGAGAAGCAGATCATGGAATGTTGCATAGTTTACTGTCAAATAATGCAAAGAGTACGCGACACGTGTCTCGCCCTCATTTGGGCTCATCAGGCGTACACACTCACTGCACCCCCATCACAGGGATCGAACCTCGGACATCAGCGTCAGAGATGGAGTCTCTTTACGCTGCGCCACGGTATGTGGTTTGTTTATTTGACAGCCTGTAGGTCTGGAGTAATTACATTACTACTCGCAACTGATGAGGGCACCGTGGCGGATTTTTGCCGAATGGCAGACCAACCACAAGCGTTACCTGGTAGGTAACCACCCACACAATTCAGGTCGGGACTCACGACTACGAATGCAATGAATGTAATTACTCCGGACCTACAGGCTGTCAAATAAACGAACCACACGCCGTGGTGCAGCGTAAAGGGGCTTCGTCTCTGACGCTGATGTCCGATCCCCGAGAGGGGAGCAGTAGAGTGTGTACGCCTGATGAGCCCAAATGAGGGCGAAACACGTGTCGTGTACTCTTTGCATTATTTGAGAGTAAACTATGAAACATATTATATAAATTGTCATGGATGGCTGGGGTCCTTGCCCAGCAGGGAGGACCGGTGGGGCAAGCCTGGTCAGGACAGTACCTCCCCCGGTACGCTAGATGGCAGTCCCCCTGGGTTGCAGCCCTGCCTTGGACTTCCACAGGGCTTCATGGGAGTTGGAGTCGGATCCTGGGGGGGGCGCCACAGCTGCTGCTGAGCCTTGGAGAGCAGCTGTTCTGCCACACCACACCCGGAAGTGCTGCAAGGATTACGTCAACGAGCACTTCTGAGTGCCTTATAAAAGCAGCCAGCAGCCACTACTCGGAGAGCCAGAGTCGGTAAAGTAAAGTAAAGGATTGGGTTGTGATTGTACTATTTGGACTGTGCTGTTGAGCTTGTGGGGGACGGGGAAGACGTTTCCTACAAAGGAGAAGAAAATAAAATCAGGTTTGCCTTTCAAAGTGTGAACCCTTACGTCTGTCTGTATGTCTGTCCGCTTTTCAGGAGAGAACTACTCAACACATTTTGATCGGGTTTTTTTTTTATAATCTGCTTGGACATTCCAGCTGATTTTATGACTTCTCTCATCGCGTTAAATATCAGTTCGCTTGCAGGAGTGATATATTCGTGCTAACCTGAGGCAGAGGGGGAAGTGTGACGTCAGGAATGGGGAGCCGGATGGGGCCCTCCTCACTCACACGCCAGCCTCCATTCCAATCAGTCTACATTTTGCCACGTTTTGGAGTGTACCTTGCCTCTGCTTAGCTTAATGATTTTTAAAGTTTGTCCTGTTTCACTACTACGAGGGTGGATCCGCAGGGGAGACAGCTAGTGTATGTAATATATATATATGATTGAGGAGTCGCTTCTTGTAACTGAGAGGACGTGGAGGATGTTTGCTGACTGGCCAACCAATCAGATTGCGATTCAGAACTAAGAATGTAATACTGTACTCTGATCTTCATCCTGTCAAATAAGTGAACCAGCCGCCGTGGCGCAATGTCAGAGGCTTTGCCTCAGGTGCTGATGTCCGAGGTTTGATCCCCATAAGGGGACGCCAAAGTGCATAGACCTGATGAGCCCCAAAATCATTACATTACAATCATTTTGAATTTCCCCTTGGGGATTAATAAAGTATCTATCTATCTAATCCTGCCTACTATACTAAAATTAAAGTCTGTCTATACATACAGTGCATCCGGAAAGTATTCCCAGCGCATCACTTTTTCCACATTTTCTTATGTTACAGCCTTATTCCAAAATGGATTAAATTCTTTTTTTTTCTCAGAATTCTACACACAACACCCCATAATGACAATGTGAAAAAAGTTTACTTGAGGTGTTTGCAAATTTATTAAAAATAAAAAACCTGAGAAATCCCATGTCCATAAGTATTCACAGCCTTTGCTCAATACTATGTTGATGCACCTTTGGCAGCAATTCCAGCCTCAAGTCTTTTTGAATATGATGCCACAAGCCTGGCACACCTATCCTTGGCCAGTTTGGCCCATTCCTCTTTGTAGCACCTCTCAAGCTCCATCAGGTTGGATGGGAAGCGTCGGTGCACAGCCATTTTAAGATCTCTCCAGAGATGTTCAATCGGATTCAAGTCTGGGCTCTGGCTGGGCCACTCAAGGACATTCACAGAGTTGTCCTGAAGCCACTCCTTTGATATCTTGGCTGTGTGTTTAGGGTCGTTGTCCTGCTGAAAGATGAACCGTCGCCCCAGTCTGAGGTCAAGAGCGCTCTGGAGCAGGTTTTCATCCAGGATGTCTCTGTACATTGCTGCAGTCATCTTTCCCTTTATCCTGACTAGTCTCCCAGTTCCTGCCGCTGAAAAACATCCCCACAGCATGATGCTGCCACCGCCATGCTTCACTGTAGGGATGGTATTGGCCTGGTGATGAGCGGTGCCTGGTTTCCTCCAAACGTGATTCCTGGCATTCACACCAAAGAGTTCAATCTTTGTCTCATCAGACCAGAGAATTTTCTTTCTCATGGTCTGAGAGTCCTTCAGGTGCCTTTTGGCAAACTCCAGGTGGGCTGCCATGTGCCTTTTACTAAGGAGTGGCTTCCATCTGGCCACTCTACCATACAGGCCTGATTGGTGGATTGCTGCAGAGATGGTTGTCCTTCTGGAAGGTTCTCCTCTCTCCACAGAGGACCTCTGGAGCTCTGACAGAGTGACCATTGGGTTCTTGCTCACCTCCCTGACTAAGGCCCTTCTCCCCTGATCGCTCAGTTTAGATGGCCGGCCAGCTCTAGGAAGAGTCCTGGTGGTTTTGAACTCCACTTATGGATGATAGAGGCCACTGTGCTCATTGGGACCTTCAAAGCAGCAGAAATTTTTCTGTAACCTTCCCCAGATTTGTGCCTCGAGACAATCCTGTCTCGGAGGTCTACAGACAATTCCTTTGACTTCATGCATGGTTTGTGCTCTGACATGAACTGTCAACTGTGGGACCTTATATAGACAGGTGTGTGCCTTTACAAATCAGGTCCAATCAACTGAATTTACCACAGGTGGACTCCAATGAAGCTGCAGAAACATCTCAAGGATGATCAGGGGAAACAGGATGAACCTGAGCTCAATTTTGAACTTCACGGCAAAGGCTGTGAATACTTATGGACATGTGGTGTCTCAATTTTTTTTTTAAAATAAATGTGCAAAAATCTCAAGTAAACTTTTGTCATGTTGTCACTATGGGGTGTCGTGTGTAGAATTATGAGGAAAAAAATGAATTTAATCCATTTTGGAATAAGGCTGTAACATAACAAAATGTGGAAAAAGTGATGCGCTATGAATACTTTTCGGATGCACTGTACATAGTAAAATTAAAGTCTGTCTGTCTGTCTGTCTATCTACAGGCAGTTCACGTAATTCCATTTGTTTACTTCTGGGATATGAAAACTGAGTCATATTTAGACATTGAGCCATGTGCCACATTTGGAACACTTTATTTCAAAATATTTTGGAGAATAACTTTATCAGATAAAAGTAAATGCACACATATTTAAAAGATCCAAGCCTCTTCCTACAAATCTAAAACTAATATAAAAAATGATTCTGATATTAACTGTTGGAGTGATGGCTCTGAAGCTAGGGATCTGCATTGCCAATCGGAAGGTTGCCGGTTCAAATCCCGTAAATGCCAAAAGGGACTCTGCTCTGTTGGGCCCTTAAGCAAGGCCCTTAACCTGCAATTGCTGAGCGCTTTGAGTAGTGAGAAAAGCGTTATATAAATGCAAATAATTATTATTATATTATTGTTGTTAAAGAATGTCAGCGTCTGATCTCAAAAATTAAAGTAAATTAGGACCAAGAGCACATTTCTGACTATGCAAACACACTGTGCCAGGCAGAAAACCCAAGATATTTGTGGATGGCGAGGTGGCCTCTGGAAACAGAATGGATGCCAGCAATTATAATGATAAACCCACTAAAATAACAGTAAGAAAATTCAAATAAAACATGTTACTTTTTAAAGCTGCACACACACTGCAAACATATACAGCAAGTTATGGAAAGGTATACATGTTAACATTTTACAGCATATAAATTGACTTAATGAAGATCAAATAATGTGTCATGTTAGTCAGTGGCACTCTTAAATATTTGAATGATGCTAATGTAAGCACCCTTAGATTATTTACATTTGTTGTTTCTGTCTTTAAGGATTTTGGTTGTATTCCCTCTGAAAAGCACCATAAAAATAAAGTCTGACTTGGTTACTACACACCGAAACACATGGAGAGAAAACAGAATTGGTGAGTAGCATGCAGAAATGAGTGAAACATAAATTGCTGGGGGCATTAAATAAAGTTTGCACTGGCCACAGATTTCCACAAAACAAATAGCATGAAAACA
Organism: Erpetoichthys calabaricus; assembly: GCF_900747795.2. Lineage (NCBI taxonomy): Eukaryota > Metazoa > Chordata > Cladistia > Polypteriformes > Polypteridae > Erpetoichthys > Erpetoichthys calabaricus. The sequence goes on along the minus strand of NC_041411.2, from coordinate 74,042,269 downwards.
CCAAGTACAGCCAAATATAGTTAAAAGTTTTTAATTCACCAGCACATTAAAACCCCAAAGTGTAAGAGTCAGAGTGTATTGCTTACTTGTTATTTCTCCTCAGTTATATACCTGGCACCAGGACCAAACATCTTTACTGCTGATCCTGGAGCAGACACCTTCCACAACTCATTTGTTCTTGACATACATTCTGCTGGGTATCTGCATGCAAAAAGTTTGAACATGTGTGAAATGGATAGAATACAACCATATGTGTACTTTGTAAAGTACACACAATAAATGTGACCCAGGAATGTTTCTTTAATAAGCAGATCAAAGTGTTACTAACCAAAAGGAAAGAAATATGCCTTCAGCTCTATGAAGCAGAAAAAGAAAAACACTTTGGCGTCAGCAGGTTGAATAAAGACATCTTATAAAGTAAGCAATAGAGCATGCTGTTTTGACTTTCCTTAAGCAAATAAATTAATAAAGGCAATATTTTAATGCCAATATTAGATAACAAGCACATGGGAGGACAAAAACGCCTCTGGATTGTCCCCCGTAAGCTCCGCTGCAAGCAGACCAACAAGGAAATCAGTGGAAACACCAAGTACAGAATGTCTCTTTTAGGTCACATTAATGACAGGTTATCTTATTATTTCCTATGGAAAGCATGTTGCTATAATGAACGTGATAAAGGTGATGCACAGTGAAGTGACCTGATGTCACATTTATTTCTTCTATCACAGAAACACATTTTTTTAAACAATGAAGTAATATAAACAACCTTACTTACAAGTCAACTATTAAAATGTCTTACAGTACATTAGTTTTAAACGTGTGGCTCACAAAAGCTTTCCTTAAGTTTTAAAATCACCCCAAAAAATACTCAACCAGGGGATTCAAACCCAGTTACTACAGAGCCACAGTGGCTTTTGTTTTAGCCAACTTCTTAAATCCTTAAGCCAGTTTTTGCTATTGAAGAAAGATTTAATAATGTCTCTTTTATTTCTGATTTTGCTTTTCTTCGACTATCTGAATATTCCGGATACAGGAACAGATCAGTATGTTTTAGTCTTATAGACTTCTGTGGGTAAAGTGGTGCAAAGAACATAAGCCAAGGTCTATTGAGCAATGGTTGGTAGATAGATAAGAGTGATAAAATTGCAGGTATAACAGACAATAACTTTGTATAATGTTAACGTTTACCCCCCGGGGTGGAATTGAAGAGTCACATAGTGTGGGGGAGGAACGATCTCCTCAGTCTGTCAGTGGAGCAGGACGGTGACAGCAGTCTGTCACTGCTGGAGATGATCCTGTTTAGTGGATGCAGTGGATTTTCAATAATTGACAGGAGTCTGCTCAGCGCCCGTCACTCCGCCACAGATGTCAAACTGTCCAGCTCCATGCCTACAATAGAGTCTGCCTTCCTCACCAGTTTGTCCAGGCGTGAGGCGTCCTTCTTCTTTATGCTGCCTCCCCAGCACACCACCGCGTAGAAGAGGGCGCTCGCCACAACCGTCTGATAGAACATCTGCAGCATCTTATTGCAGATGTTGAAGGACACCAGCCTTCTCAGAAATTATAGTCGGCTCTGTCCTTTCTTGCACAAAGCATCAGTATTACAATAGTCATACCTTGCTAAAACAGCTATCTTTACACTCGTCAAGTATGTAATTACACCCCAAAAGTAGTGAACAGATGCTAATGTCCTGTGAAGTGTACTTGCGGCTCAACTAAAGTACGGGGCACATTTTCTTGAGTTGGATTACCTCCTTGGATTCCATCAGTGCCCAATAAAAGCAAAGCAATGACTGTTCACTCTCACCCTGCCATGAAACATTTCTATCCTGATGGTAGTGGAATCTTCAGTGTTGACAAAACTCCATTCAAAGATAAAGACGTGGTCAATAAACTATTTGTAGAACACAACAACAATGTACACCATCATGGATCTCAATCTAAATGGTGACTTAAGAGAGATTGTGGAGTGAAGCCTGAGGCAGCAGTTTTTATTAAATCGCTGTGCATTTGCATTGTGTTACAAGAAAGGTGTGAACTGATAAGGAGAAATGAAGCTATACGGGCCAAAACCCCTAAGACTTTGTACTAGGAGTAGAGACTCCTATCACTTGTAGAAAATCTTGTTTCAAACACCTGCAGCCTCAAACTGAACTTTTATGATATCCAGTTCCAGCAGAGTCCCCATTTTCTAGACAAACCCTCGTAGTAAATGACTTACTGTATAGAAAAAGGAAAAGGTGCTGTGTATAACTATGAATGGAAGCAGTACATCCCTATCTTGGGTTTTTTAAAAATGTGTTAGAAGGACACCCTTAGCCATTTGGATCAAGTTCCGTATACTCTATCAGCCAGTCCACATCTATAATGATGATCTTACCTGCTGTGAAGAGGAGTGCTACTGTAGGAGCGGCCATGAGGACTGCTATAATGTAGCTGTTGGTTTATAGAGGCCTCATAATCCACCGAGCCAACATTCATCTGACTTTGCCAATTTCTTGCTCCAGAGGAAACTGCAAAATTGAGGAAAGAGAATTTAATTATATCTTCACAAAAAACAACACAAACCACTACCCTGGCCTCTTTGCTGAAGACTGTTGGTTCGCAAACATTTTATGCATAATACATTTGTTTGATCTATACCATATACATTAATAAAACACATGCACATGGTTTATTAGTGGATCCAACACCTATTCTCAGTACATTGAGCTGCTACAATCATTTTTTGTTTAAAAATAACTGGACCCAACCCAAGATTGGGAACTTGACCAATGCAGAGCACAGTTACTCATAAACTTGCCAATTAAATAAGCCTGCACCTTTTTGGGATGCTGGATGAAACCCAGCTACCCAAAATAAATGTATGAGGACACAGAAAAAAACGGCACACTCCACAAACGTTTGCATTACTGCTTATTTTTGCACCCTAAGTTAGAACATTTTTTATGTTTTATCCATGTACATTTGGCTGTGGAAAACCATTTTAACACCAAATAGATATTATTCCAAGGAGCTTATAATCACTGATTTAACCCTTTCGGCCCTGACATCCTATTACTAGTACATATATATGCAGCTGTTTTGGTAACGCACAGGTACGTTTGCAGCCTTTGCTACTATAAGCGCATACTGGAGTGACTGGCATACAGTCTGTGAAACATGAAAGTAAAAATGGACGCTTCTTGACTGTGCGCACCACATAGTAAGTAGGTCCACTTTCAATTTTATTTCCTCAAGAAGATTGAAGTATTTGACAGCTATTGTACAATAATAGTGATAATTGTTTTCTTTTTTTCATTTTTGAGCTTCCTAGACACCCCAATAGTAGAATATCTCACAAAATAATTTTTCCCATAATAAAAGAAAATCCAGGGGCGAAAGGGTTAAATTATGATTTTGAAGTATGCAAAGACTGCTGTGCTGGACTTGCAACCCAACCATTGTTGCTTGTTGCGCCCAGTCTGACAGTTTGGGAATCGGCTTTGGCCCCTCACAATTCTGCATTAGACATAAGCAGGTTAAAAAAACAAAAACAATGGATAGACAAACTCCAGACTGATGCGTCATAGTGGAAAAATGGAAGAAGCACGCTGTCTCTTGAAGCTGAATGTATGCTTTATTAATTTTCTTGTGTTGTACTCAAGAATTATGTTTAGCTAGACTGCAGCAATCCATGTCCCTAAATCACAAAGTTTCAAGTAATAACGCCAACACGCTAAACAAAACAAGAACATGAAGAATATTGTACCTGAAGGAAATGAAGGTACTCTGTTAGGTGTGAAAGGTCCTGGAGCAGATGAATAGCCCAAGCTCTGCATCGATCTTCTGTCAAACTCATAACCCGCCTGCAGGTTTCGTCCATGTTCCCTATGTACAGCAGCCCGTTTGTACCAGCCACGAAGCTGTTCTGCCACCAGTGCCTTCTGGATATTTTTTGTTACATCCTCTGTGGCTGTAACTTGTCGGCCTCTGGGAGGTCTTATAGTTGCATAAGGATTATGGGCAAAGTGATCAGTCTCATCCTGTTCAGGATAGTCAAGGTACTTTTCATGTCCGTAGTATGGAGCAGGATAAGAGGTATTGAGATAATAGCGTCCCTCCGATTCATTTTCATAAACACAACCTCCATTGGAGAATGGCTCTGTGTCAGTGTAAGGCACATATCCTGTAATGCAGTATGCAGTTGACATCTGAGGTGACACAGACTGGTAAGCGTAATGTCTCAAGTCATTTTGGGCTAAATTCGGCATGCTGCCTGTATTGGCATAGTTTTGTTTCTTGTGCCTCATATTTCCCACAGTGCGATAGTGATGGTTTGGTCGTCTAGTTGTGCTGTTGCATTCAGTGCTGGACTGACTAGTGTATGAAGATCCATCATCCAAGACTTCTGTACTGTTACTTCTTCCTTGATCTAATAAGAAACGTGGCTTTTCCGGATCGCTTTCAGAAACAAACTGGGATTCCAAACTCCCACTCCGTTGCCTAAAGTAATAATGATATTAAAGTGGTTAACATCTTTTTAGTTAAAGCAATGCATTGAAGTATGTGAACCCTTTGTTTTTCATATCTTGAATGTTAAAAAAATTCTTGATCTGAATTTTAATGGAGTGCTTAAAACAACTAGCAAAAATGTAACGCCAATATTGGCTCAATAGTAGTGTAGTTTTTTTTTTTTCATATTGTTTTTAACCAGAAACCAACACAGGACAGGGTACCACTCCCTGGCATGGACACACCTCGCACTAAAACATGGTACATCAATAATCATAAATGAGTCAAGTATGCATATCTTTTGGAATGTGGGAGGAAAATCAAGATTTCTCAGAAAATAAACCCACACTGACAACCTAGGATACCTGAGGCAGCGGCCGTAAGCACAGCACCACTGTGCAGCCCTTAACTGTGAACAAAGACGAGCGCCGTCACATCCTTCAGCATCTCGGACAGCAACTATTCATTTCCTACAGTTACTGTCCGTTTCTTACATCTGCTTTATGGGATGTTTTCATGTTAGTCTTAATAAATGTCTTTCCACGGGCCCAGATTGTTCACTTTAGGCCTTGTCACAATATCTATATATATGCATATTAACTCTTGACTAGTAATTTTGCAACAGAAATAAAACATTTAAAAAGCATAAATAGAGGTGTACAACCTCTCAAGCATTAAGGGACATTAACTGGTAAAAAGACATATGCAGAATAGTTTAACATTTGATCAGATAACTTATACTTTATTATCAAGTAGCTGTTCATCACACAGATAAAAGAGAAATGATTAGAAATTACCGTGGCTGACTGATGCTGTGAGACAAAAGTGGAGTTTGTGGCAGGCTAGGAAATCTTCCGGTGGTGTCATATGAATAATGATCATACACTGCTGTGCTATCTCGATAGAGGGACTGAGAGACGCTTTGTATGTCATCACTGTCATCGAATCTGTAAATTTAAAATAAAGGAAACAAGTACATTTAAAAACATATAATGGTATTTACATGCTCTAGTAAAACATTACACTTGATGAAAATGGAATCTGAAAATTAAAGGCTGGTTTTGTCTACACAATTCATTCTAGCATATCATTAGATTTTTGGTGTCCCAGAGGAATTGTGGGATGCACAATATAATTTCCCTTCCAGACTAGATGTTCAGTGTGGCCACACTATGGTGCGTTGGGGTGCCAATCCAATACCTCCAGAGCCCAGGGTCGAAATCCAGGACTAGCTCAAGGGCAGGTCTGTCGGAGGATGTCCTACAATAAGCTGGTACCCTTACATAGGTGGCTCCAACTGTGTTCCTCAGTTCTGCCAGGACTGGCTTCAGATGGGCGACTCATTAAGTTTTTTTTTTTTTTTATAATGCTTTATTTAAAGATGCATACAAATACGTCTTGAGGGATGCCAAAAAAAAAAAACTCAAAACAACTGCCAAAATGCCAGCTGACTGCAAAAAAAAGTCTTTAAGTTACAAATAATTTTTGTTACCTGAATCACAGAATTAACAATTATGTACCTCTAAAATAAAAAATTGAGCAATACATTTCAATTATGGATGCAAATAATGTTCTATTTACCATTGGTGAACATTCTATAATAACAACTAATGGAAGTGTTTACAATAAAAAAAAGAAATCATTATCATGTTACATATGCATTATTTTCACTTTTATGTTAAAACTTTTGTAAAAACAATACTTTATTTCCGGCCCCGGGAGTGGTTACATCTCTTTCTCGCAGAACGTATAACGCTGCTCGCGTTGTGAAGGGGGTGCGGCTGAACACACGGTAAGGAGATGCCGTCGGATCATTTGCCGTCTTTCTGCTGCTGGCGAGCTGCCTGTTCTGCTGGTCTCGCTGCCCCATCATTTCAAAGCCTGTACAGCAGCTGTCCTTTTGCCACTTCGCATCTCTGTCGCTCGTGTTGTGAAGGGGGTGGTGGGGTGGCGAGGGTTAGGTTGGTTGAACGCACGCTACGGAGAAGCAGTCTGATCATCTGCAGGCTTTTTGCTGCTGGCGAGCTGTGTGTTTAGCTTGTCTCTTGTCGTTGTTTTAAGAGCTGGGAGCACATGAAGCTTGTCTACCAACAGCAATCCCACGACTGCTAGGTTAGATGTCCATGGACTTGTTTTAAATGATGGCTCACTGCCTTGTCTCGCATGACATTGTAAAAACAATACTTGTCCTTTATTTCCGGCCCCGGACGTGGTTAAATCTCTTTCTCAGGACGTATAACGCTGCTCGCGTTGTCAAGGGGGGATTGGGGCGGCTGAACGCATGCTAAGGAGGTGCCGTCAGATCATCTGCTGTCTTTCGGCTGCTGTCGCGCTGCTATCAGTCTTCCGTGCTTTACTCCGCCCTCCCTCAAGCTGACCTAACAGTCACTTAAAACAAAAAAGGCTTCAACCTGGCTGGGACGCTACAATACTTTCGAATTTTACTGCTTTCATATTCTTTACCTTTCTCTGCATGTGTATGGCGCCATCACTTGTTTGAGCCTTTCGAATTCCATAGTCGTTGACGTTTCATCTAGAACGTATTGTCCTCATATGCTTTATATGTGCTGAGAGCACAGGATCTGTGTGTGCAATGTGCCTTTACATGACTGAGTGTTCCGTGCTCTTATTTGATATTGTTTGCGTCTCGCGGGTCTTTTAATTGTCTTCCGAGAACATTCGAGAAGTTCACGTCTCGTCACCCTGCTTTTCCTTTCCAGGATTTTTTTTTTTATAATAGAGAGACTTCCAAATGTCAAAATAATTCCACGCTGTATCATGTGGAAAAAGAAAAAATTCAAAGCTTGAGCAGATTTTCTAAACAACACAAAAATGTCACAGTGACCTAGCAGCATAGTAGAGATCTTACTAAGGAAATTCCTTCCCAGTGTAAAACAACACATACTGTTGGTAATCGAACATGAAAGAATCTGTGAAATGTTGCACAAATGCCTTATCTGTAAAAAATAAAAAACAGGAAGCTTAGAAATGCAAGTTCTAAGATCTTTTGTTTTGTTACATGAAGCAGTGCTTTAGATTTCCACCTCTCGTCTCAATTCATTTTTGAGCTTCTACCTGCCACCTCTTTTTCCTCATTTTTCACATTTTCCAGTTGACTTTGTGAGGGAGTCACGGTGGTAACAGGCTGAACAGGTTTGATCAGACTTCTGCATCCCCAGCAAGAAATCTTTCATCAAAGTTACAATCCTCCCAGCCCATCTGGGCTATGCCTCGGAGATTCCTCCTAGTCACTTGTGCCCTTTACTCCACATTAACATAAAGACATATTTTCGCTAGATGCCTAAATCAATTCAACTTGTGTTTTCCCAAACCAGAGTAGCACTGGCTCTACTCTGTGCCTAGCACAAACATTCTTTTGGGGTTGTCTACAAAATAATTTCTCTCAGATCAAGGGGAGATTAGGAGCATGAAATGACCCGTTGCTGTAAGGTGATTCATGGCTGTCACAGTAGTAACACACTGAAGCCATTAATCTCGGTAGTAAGCAATAGCTCTCCAGTTAAAGAAAGATACCTTTTATGGAGTGTTAGCAGGATAAAAGGTACCAGGGGGCCAAGGAGACAGCAGCTGAGTTACTGATCAAAGCAAAGTCGCAAGAGTAGGTGGAGTTTGGCAAGGCTATAGAGAGAAACTTTTTTGGAGGTCTTAATGAGAATGGAAATCACTCAAGCTCAAGAAGGAAGGGGAAATTTTATTCTGTACTAAGATATGTTGGAAGGGTGGAAGGAACACTTTGAACAACTCCTCAATCTAACAAATAGGCACTTCTCAGAGGCATCTGTGCCATATGGTGGGTAGCATTTCTACAAAGATTTTCAAAGCAAAATGCAATAATCTCCGTAACAACAAGGAGGCAGTGGTGGAGGTAATTTGGCCTCAAAATTCTAAAAAAGCAGTTGGAACAAATACAAATACTGAGAGAATGATGTCTAAGTGATAAATTATTAATCCCAAGGGGAAATTCACTAAAGTATCTATCTATCTAAGAAGAAAATATCTGTTGCCAATCAGGATGTAAGCAGTAGAAATCTCTGTCTCTAAAAAATGACAGATTTTTTTAAGCAATATATAAAAAACCAAGAATGTTAAAATAATAAGAAAGCTCCAGATTGACAAAGTAAGCCATCTTATCTTCATTTGCAAATTGGAAGTAAATATTTTGTCAGTAGTTGTCTAAAACAATGAGCCCTAAACTGCAACAATGGAATAAAACACATATCTACAATACAACAGAATGGACGGCTTTTCATTTTTTTTAATCTTTCTTTACTTCAAGTGGAACTTTTATGTAGGCTGACTGGTTTATAATTTATTGCATTACCTATCTGACATGACAACGTATCTAGGATGCTTTGCAATTATGCTCACAAAATTGCATATTGCAGGAAATGTACTGTATTTACTACAATAATCAGAATAATAGAGAACAACAATTCAGAAGTCTTAAGGTCTACACTTGACTTGTAATACTTGGTGATCATAGTGCCGAAGAGTGGCAACATGTTGCATGGAAGTCAGACAAGCAAGTAACACATTCACTGTACTCAAATACGCTGTAAATGTAACAAAAAAACTTGAACTTTACCTAAATAAACTGTAACTGATTTGAAATTGTTGACAATGAAGCTGCCAGACTCTGGTCACAGAATCTGAAAAATGTGGTATGGTGGCAAATATACAAGCACAAAACATGATGTGTTTTTAAGAATATTTTGATCTGATATCTGAAATCATGTAAAAGTGAAACAAATGCTAAGGATTGTTTGTAAAGACTGCAGCAGCCCACCACTCATGGAGTCTGACCAAGACAAACATAAAAAGAACTGTTTAGTTTGATGTAGTTTACGATGTTTAACAGTACTATCCTATACAAAGACATATTTCTAAGGATTCTTTATTATTCTCTGGCCTCTTTTTACTGAAATTTGTTCATACAACACTTTGTTATTATGAGGGTAATATTCATGAAACTTTCCTCCATCAGAACAGACAGATGTCTGCCTATAATAAGCATTTCACTACTGCAAAACTGCTGACGCATTTCAATAAATGAGCAACTATATATTGTAAAAAGTAGCATTAATTATTTTGAATTCTGTTCTTCTATACAACTTGTACAAGGTTCAGCACGAACAGAAAATTTCATTTTCCTGCTTTATGTCCTTTGAACTAGTTTAAGAGTCACTTCCTAGTTATTTACAACAATAATAATAATAATAATTCATTACATTTATATAGCGCTTTTCTCAGTACTCAAAGCGCTATCCACACAGGGAGGAACCGGGAAGCGAACCCACAATTTTCCACAGTCTCCTTACTGCAAAGCAGCAGCACTACACAACAACATTTATTTATATAGCACATTTTCATACAAATAATGCAGCTCAAAGTGCTTTACATGATGATTACATGATTTAGGTTATGACAAGTAGGTAGACGTGTTTGCTTAGTTATGTTAAATGTTTCCCTATAAATAAATGCACAGCCTAAGTGAGGTTCTTATAACCCCCACAAACAGAACTGAATTGGTGTATTCTAACTGTTTCTTATCCCGCTGACTACAGATTAGCCTCAGTTTGTGATCTGCCTTGCCATAAGTAAGGCATGGCGGGCACATGGCTTCAAACCGTGCCTTGATGTGGCCAATAGTATGTAGTGCAACGTGTAGCGCCGTACGTTTAGAACGTATTGAAAGTGAAGTAAAACATCTTCTAGTATACAGAACAACGGAAGTTTAACAAGAAAAGGCTAAGTTTAGAGAAGAGACTTTTTTTTCCTGCTTATTCTACGTGTATAACAACCTTTTTCTTTATTCTTGTATGGACTGTTTGTTTTGAATTTTCACAAAACTTTTTAAAACAAACTTTTGGACTGAGAGATTTCTTTCAGGATGCTTTTGACTCGTGATTGAGCCTGCCTTACCTACCAGCAGCCACAACTAGTAACAATAATATTAATAATAATAATACATTTTATTTATATAGCACCTTTGCCATGCTCAACACGCTTAATGAATAAATCATTAGGTAATCATCAAATGTTTTCAGTTATTTCATGTCATTTCTTTATGTTGTACAGAAGGAAAATAGACAACCTAACATTCAATAGATAAAATGATATGTAGAGAGCTTGAAAAGGTGTTTAACATATGGGCTCAAGAAACCAATTTATAAGTGCACGGTAAAAACCATTAACATTTTAAAGCCAAAATAACCAGGTGCCATTGCTCCCGCTACAGCCATAATAAGAAGCAGTTTTTGCTCCTCAGCATTTACACAGGCCTGATTTCAAAGAAGGTTAAAAAAAATTTACTAAAACTGAATTTCTGTGTAAAATTAAAATAAAAAAAATTCAAATGGTATCGATATGTGAAAAGCACTTTTGAATACATCAGAGGCAGAATTCACTTTAAGTATACAGTGGAACCTCGGGTCACGACCATAATTTGTTCCAAAACTCTGGTTGCAACCTGATTTGGTTGTGACCCGAAGTAATTTCCCCCATAGGATTGTATGTAAACACAATTAATCTGTTCCGGACCGCATGAGATGTATGTAAATATTTTTTTTAAAGATTTTTAAGCACAAAAATAGTTAATTATACCATAGAATGCACAGTGTAATAGTAAACTAAATGTAAAAACATGGAATAACACTGAGAAAACCTTGAACAGGGAAAACTAACATTGCAAGAGTTCACGCTACAGCCTTACAAAGCACTCGCTGTAACCACAACCAAGAAAACTAACCTTGCATGAGTCGAGTTCTGGCATGAAGGAAGTGAGGAGAAACTGGTTGGAGAGGAGATTACAGTTTTGAGATAAAATCTGACAATGCGGGTTCTCTGCATGCTCCCATCTCGCTTCCGGGAGCCCTTAAACCCGTCACTGTTGGTAATGTTACCAATGAGCACGACAGTGAGGCACTACAATGGAGCAATCGGATGGTGCAAAAAGTACCAAGTGTTTTTATTAAAATCAACAAAACAACAATCAAAAACAAAGTCCAAATTAAATAAAGTGCAGTGCTTTCAGAATCGATCCCATAAAAACAGAAGTGAAGTGGAGGTTAAAATCCAATAGAAAAAAGTCTTCATTAAATATAACGAGGTTAAAACAATGCTCAAAGCAGTCTCTTTAAAAACAAGGCCGGTGCATTCTTTAACTGCCTTCTCGGCCTTACGCGGCCAGACGTCCTTCTTCTGGTCACTCCAGCTCCTTGATCGCTCAGCTGGAGTGCCCGCTTCCTTCTGCCCCACCATGTGTCGACCAAAACACCCCTGCTTGGGCTCACTGTCCAGCTGCCTGCCTGCAAGCACGCGCTCCCTCCAATAGAAAAAAGTCTTCATTAAATACAACGAGGTTAAAACAATGCTTGAAGCAGTCTCTTTAAAAACAAGCCCGGCATCTTTCTGTTCTGACCGAGAACAATGGGTGGTCCAGATCTAATTATGCAGATCCAGATCGTCTGGATGACTTTGATTTATGCGGGGATGATTCCAGCTCGGCGCGAAGACGATTCTTCATGTCGTCAGTTCGCACACTTCTCAATTGTCCAGGATTTTTTGGGTGATTTTCTATGTAATAAACTTAAGTTATATATAGTGTAATGAAAATTGCATAATTAGATCTGGACCACCCTATACTGTACAGGGAGAGACTGAACATGTGCGTAAATCACCGTCGCGTACAAACTGGAAGGGAAACAAAATAGAGCACAAACAGTGGAAGGGAAACAAAATAGAGCACAAACAGTTCACCGCGAATGCACAGGTAGAGAAATCTTCGGCGCGTACGAACCGGAAGGGAAGGGAAACTGGCTTGTTCGTCACCCGAGTGTGTAGTCATGAACAGATGCAAAAGTTTTTTGGTTGTAACCCTATTTGTACGTGTACCGAGACGTTCGTGACCTGAGGTTCCACTGTATATCTGAACTAAAAAATCTGCCATATATAAATAGCGAATGTAAAAGAGAAATGCTGCTCATGTCTACGTTTTGATGTTCAATTTTCATATACTTTGTTAATTCATAATGATGACAAGGACTTTCTTGAAAACTACAAGCATGGACTGCCAACAATAAAAAATCATTTTTACCTCCCGACATGGTCTGAAACAGAAGTATTAAAAGACTGTGGAGGATGATGCCTGGGGGAGTACCGAACAGATCGACTAGGAGTCCGTTGAGACACAACTGAATCATCTGTGGTGGGGGGAAAAAAAATAGAGTTGAAATGTCTTATAAAACAATAAAATTACAATTAAATGTTTATTTTGGCAAACTAACAACTGTCAGTCCAAATATGAAGTTCATAAATAAAACGTTAAGCATTTACTGAGCCTAAGAACTAAAGGCTCACATGGTCACTTTATTTAATATGCTCCTAGAAAAAACAGAAATAGGAAAATGCAGAAAAGCTATTTATTTATAACCAGTTCTATGATTTCTTGTTTATAGGACAATTATTCCACATTTAAAAGAAAAGGGAAAAAATGGATCAATAAATAAGACATACAATTTTTTGTTTCTTTAGGTACAGTGCTTTAAATGGACACCACTATCTAATTTATAACAGAGGTCTGCACACTGCAAGTCTAAAACAATGTACGTAACTTTAAAATACATTATGTTCAAATGTTATATACAGTGATCCCTCGCTATATCGCGCTTCGCCTTTCGTGGCTTCACTCCATCGCGGATTTTATATGTAAGCATATTTAAATATATATCGCGGATTTTTTGCTGGTTCGCGGATTTCTGCGGACAATGGGTCTTTTAATTTCTGGTACATGCTTCCTCAGTTGGTTTGCCCAGTTGATTTCATACAAGGGATGCTATTGGCAGATGGCTGAGAAGCTAGATTGCTTACTTTTCTCTCTCTCTTGCGCTGACTATCTGTGATCCTGACTTATAGGGATTGAGCAGGGGGGTCTAAAAATGCTGAAAGATTATCTTCACGTTGCTATCTTTTGTGCAGCTGCTTCCTGAAACGACATGCTGCACGGTGCTTCGCATACTTAAAAGCTCGAAGGGCACGTATTGATTTTTGACTGAAAAACAAACTCTGTCTCTCTCTCTCTCCCTGCTCCTGACGGAGGGGGTGTGAGCTGCCGCCTTCAACAGCTTTGTGCCGCGGTGCTTCGCATACTTAAAAGCCAAACAGCCCTATTGATTTGTTTGCTAGAGATTGTTTTCTCTATCTATGTGACATTCTGTGCTCCTGATGCGCACTCCTTTGAAGAGGAAGATATGTTTGCACTCTTTTAATTGTGAGACAGAACTGTCATCTCTGTCTTGTCATGGAGCACAGTTTAAACTTTTGAAAAAGAGACAAATGTTTGTTTGCAGTGTTTGAATAACGTTTCTGTCTCTCTACAACCTCCTGTGTTTCTGCGCAAATCTGTGACCCAAGCATGACAATATAAAAATAACCATATAAACATATGGTTTCTACTTCGCGGATTTTCTTATTTCGCGGGTGGCTCTGGAACGCAACCCCCGCGATGGAGGAGGGATTACTGTATACAGTATATCAGTGCATCAATATCATATCTAGTTTTAAGAGTACCACTTCAAAAAATGAACATTCATTTGCCATATTCTGTGGCAAACTCATACTTGTATGATTTTAAAATTGTCATCTGTGATTGACAGTGTTCATACATGGCGAGTTTAAATAGTTAACAGGCTGATGACATTTCCAAGTCTTACATTTAATCAAGTGTTACACAACTGAACTTTTCTGATTTAGGTAGGCTTGCTGCGAGGTAGATTTAAGACAGAAGGGGCCATTTCACAACCAGGATTGAACTCATGTCTTCTTGGTCACAGCTCTACCACACAGCGGACAAACAAAGGACTAATCCAGCTGAGCTACTGGAGAAAAATGCATTTTGCCGTGAAAACACTGTTACAAATTTATACTATGAAATTGGTAGCTGCAAACAACTCTGCTATTGGATACACATATTACATTAAACTATCCTATTGTTAATTTAACTCTAAAGTCAATTATCAAGTCTTACCATTCATTAATTTCTAGAACTTTTTTCCTTAATCTGTCTTTTTTTTGGAGGAAGAAGGTTATAAGGATGTTCTGTTCTGACAAGAAAGCTGCCTGAATTATGAATATCTGTGCCGAAAAACACGCCCAATTTCAATGAAAAATCAGTTAGAAGGGAGTTATAATTTCTGCAGAAAATGAAAAAATATTTTCACTTTTAGTCTAAAATTGCCATCTTTGTTTAAGCTGAAAATTCACACATCTAAGAGAAATAAGCCACCCACTTCCCCATGTACTAAATGTGGGGAAATGTGAGGTCAAATAATCAGTCTAACTATGCAGAAATGAAACACACCTCTTGCTTACAAAAAAATCATGTAACAATGTCTTGTTTAGAATAAACTGTTGGAGGTGTCTGTTTTTACAATTCCTAAAGTAGTTCATGCTTATTCTGAATAGTACATTAAAAAACTCACCATCATCAAAGATGAGACTATCAGACAGGGAGCTACTTTCTGAAGGAATCACCTCATCTAAGAATAAAAAGAACCACATATATGTAAGTAATGAGAGTGCTACAAATCCTTGCAACACTTGTGACCAGACAGTCATCAGACTAGAAATGTCAAAGCAAGCTTTATAGAATTCTGAATTGCGAAATCAAGGTTGTCAACAACAGGCAAGAAAAAGAAAACAGCAAAATAATAAACAGTAGTTTAGCTAGTGGGTTTCCATGTTCTCCCCATGTTTGCCAGAGTTTTTCTCCAGGTACTCTGATTTTCCTCCCACATCCAAAATACACGCGTGCTGGGTTGATTGCAGACTCTAAACTGGCCCGGTATGAGTGAGTGTACGAGTGTGGCTGGCGAAGGTCTGGCTCTTTTTCCAGGGTTAGTTCCAGCCTTGCACCAAACACTGCTGGGAGAAGTTTCAGCTCCAGCAACCCTGAATTGGACAAAGCAGGTTCAGAATATGGATGGATGTGTAGGTGTATACTTGCCACCATTTCAAAATGTGACGAAAACCTTAGAATTATTTACATCTTTTTGTATTACACACCAAAATCATGATGCATTTACATGGGATTTTTATAAATTGAACTGCACAAACTAGTTTAGAGTAGTAAGACGTGAAAGATATTTATCTGTGAATCTAAACAAGTCTTAAGATACATGTGTCTGTTCATTCTTAGCAGCTTCAGCTGCCGAGTGCTGTTGGCATATTGAATCAGGAAAGTTCAGGTATCCACCATATTGCATTCTAAAAGTGCCACACTAAGAACAAGACACCATCACGGAGATAAAATCAATTTTTTCAGGTTGTACTTAACATTATACTATTATGATAACTGATTGCTTTAACACTAACTCAACTGCATTAAAAAAATCTCCTGATATTATCAAAACCTGTTTAGATTTATTTTTGGTGATACAAATAACTTTTGGTATTTCTTTAACTTGCTTTATTTTGACTAAATGCATGACAATGTTATATGCTTCTGCTAACAAGTACTTGACTACTGGCAGAAAATGTACAGATTTTTTATTTAAAAAATGCATATGCTTACATTTTATTTACACCCATCTTATTTCAGACCAAACAGTATTACCTGAAAATATAAGTGAAGCTCTCTGAGTAGGTTTTTTCCCAGCTCTGATTCGGTATTCATTTATTGCATCTTCAATTTCCTGCAGTTTTTTAACTGCATCATATAGGTTTTGCTTCCTTTTTTTTCTTACAGTTTTGCATAGTTCAGGCTCAGTAGCCAACTTTTTTGCTGCCTCTACAATCTTCTGTTGCAGAGAAAACCTGCTTTCCAGGGTGTGCAAGTCAGGATCCTGCACAAAAAAAAAAATGGTAACAAACTTGTCATAGCCGCAAACTCGCAAGTAATGCTTTAGCTGATCATGTTAATGTATATTAATTGAAATAATGTATCATGATTGAAAATAATTTTACAATTAGCATGTGAAGAGTTCTGTGAATTTACACACACCTCTGCATGTGATAGATCATCAAGCTTAAAAGCCGTGCCTATTCTCCGTCTTACATGTGGAGCCGTCTCCCCAGCAGTCAATGGATATTCATTTGGCAATCTGCCTGTCAGCTCCTAAATAGTAGTTAACAACAAAAGAGCAATATTTTATTTCATGTTAGCTTACTTAGTATCGATGTGCTAACAAAAAAAACACAACTTTATACAAAAATAGAAAACTACATGTAAAAAATCAAAAACTTTTACTTTGATAAAAACTGCAACTTTATGAACAGACATTTAATTACAATGACAAATGTAATGCAAATTCAAACTAAAACACAATACATCTAAGTGATTATTTCCTTGCATATTTATTCAGTAATTTATTTGACTTTATATGCAAAAGTGTAATATGAAATAGAAGTATAACATACCGCCTCTCTCAGGCAAATCTTTTTCAGTTCATCTAATTTTTGAGCCAGGATGTCCTGTAAATTCTTTTTTTTCTCATTTATTTCTGCAATTTTTTCTTTCTTCTGCTCATCAATGGACTCATCTTGAGATTCTTTAAAAATATAAAAGAAGTAACAATCAAAATGAAATCTTTGCATTAATGGAAATATTTGATGCTGTGTAAAGCTGAATATAGGGTTATTTGCCAGCGGCAAAATACCGATAACTTAAAATATCTTGTTCAATCCAGGTTAAACTTGCTTTTGTGCCACTCCCTGTCCTGAGTGCAAGTTCACTACATTTTAAGTACAGTACACATTTAATGAATGCATTTAAATAAAATGCTAAGCAGCTGAATTAAAAAAAATGAAAAAACTGTAGATTACCTGATGACACTAGACTAGTATTGCTTGCCATAATAAGATGATTCTTGGTCTCCAGGTTAACCTTCAGAGCTACATTTTGGGTTCCGTTGTCAGTAAGATCCATTGCTATATCTCCTAAACTTCTTGCTGTTGGAATTTTTGCCTACAGATTTAGGTGAGAAAAGGCCAGTATTTATACATTTATCAATATTCTCCAAAAACATGACATGAATATAGTCAAACCTATGTATATATTATAAAATATGCACACACACACTACATACAAGCATTGATACTTGCACACACTGGGTTTCACTTATGCCTACATGAAATAAACTATTTTAGAACTCCATGACTACCAAGTTGTATTAGTGAAATATAACACTTTTCTACTAAACAGGCACAAGCTTAGCTGAGTATAAAGGAAAAAAACATTTAAAAATTACATGTCCGCCAGCTGCATTATACTGTCTGAGAAGGAGTGTCACAAATTTTAATTATTAACTAGCACGTTTTCTATTAACTTGATCGGTTCAATTCCTGCATTGTGCCTGTCTCTGTATCTGTTGGTGAGATTTGTTTCAAGTATTTAACTTTGGCAATACCAGAGTTTATTTTTTTATTTTCCTCTCTCCTGGAATGCTGTAGGAGTCACCTACTCTGAAATCCTCTTGAGCCCTGTTACTCATTATATTAAGACTAAAAGGATGTGTCCTGTACCAAGAGGCATTAAAGGCTACAGGAATTTAAAGTCTTTAGTCCTGGCCAGAAAGAAGGCAACTTGAGACCGAATTCAGGTTTTCAAAATGTTCAAAGACATTGATAAAGTTGATCCAGCAGAGTTTTTTCAATTAAATAGTAAATCGCTTATACTAGTAAAAATTAAGTGGAAGCATATTCAAGACCGAAGTTGGGAAATGCCTCCTCACATAAAAAGTCAGGAAATCTGGGACAAATTACCAAGCAATAAAGATGAACTGGAAACCTTGACAAATTTTAAAAAGTATTTTAATGAGATATTGAAACAATTTACTTTTAACAAAATCTTATTTTTGAGGTATTTTTTTTACTTTCAATTTTAAAGGGAAGTTCAGACACTCTCAGATATTCTTTATGATTACTCACAAATTAAATTAAAAAAAAAATCTTACTAGGTGTAGAGGACTAGATGTATTATTTAGAGTGTAATGTAACATACAGTATTTTGCCATAAGAGGATGACTAAACGACCCAACAGTCAGGATTCCTCCAAATAAGTGTCAAATGGCTGTCCTGACACCTTACTATCAGTGCTTATATTACTACCTAAAATGGTGCTTTTCTGTTCTAAACTCAGATTCATTCAAGTATTTTGAATTTCCAAATTTCACACTAGATGAGGCACTTTACATATGAGGTAATTATTCAATAAATCTTGAACAATTCTGTAATTAGTATTATATAGCGTACAAAATAAATACATAAAAATGCAGCAAGAATCAAAACCAAAAAACAACTCATATTTCTGAGTATTAAGTTTGTGCATTATTAAGGGCCTGTGGTAAGACAGGGGTGGGGGTTTAATTGTTTAATTTATTTAATTGCTTTCAGTGCAACCCATTGTTAACACTCATGCCAGTGTGAGGTGTGCACATGAAAGAGTGCGCCAGCTTAGCAGGGTGATTACCTTTTTAGTGGTGTGGTAATTAGAACGCACCAGCTGCTGTGACAGCCTGTAGATAACAAAGGGGACCTGGTTAGCTCTACAAAGCAGTATTTGAAATTGGATTGCTTATGAAAAAGAAAATGAAGAGAAAGTGATTGCTGGTCAGAGAGGGAGTGAAACGATGGAAAGGGCAGCACTGGCTGGGCTGCCAACTTACAAGAGAGCCAGGCTGAGCAGCGAGTGGCCATTTACTCGCTAGTGGGGCAGTCAAATTAAAGGGGGGGGGGGGGGGTGGTAGGGGCACTGGAACAGGGAGAAGGTGGGAAGCATGAAAAACCACCACCTACAGAAGGGCAAGGGCACCCTAGGAATGGCGGCCAAAGAGTGTGGTGAAGTTCGGATCTCCTTGATGGATTGTGGAGGTGATGGGCCGTGACAGAGAAGTCCCCTGGAGTCCTGAGTGAGCAATGAAAGCACAGAAAGGGGTTTTTACTCTCTGAATACTGGGGAGGGGGTTATCTTATTTATTAGTATTAGTTAATATTATAAATTAATATTTAATTTTTTTTTTTTTTTTAAATATTCCAAGACACTGACTTACTTTTTTAGTAGTTATTTGAACAGTTTATTGACCTGTTTATTTCACTGTTTTTACACTTGTTATTTCTCTGTCTTAATAATCTTCCATGTATCTAATTATTAAAGTCACACCTGTCTGCTACACTCACCCTGGTCCGTTTACAGTTATGACTAATGTACCCAGATAAAAAAAAAAAAGGTGTCATGAATACAACAACATCACATGGCCTTCTTTTTAAACTTCGTTGGTTTAGAAAAAAATATACTGAGTATTTTGAAGCCAGTTTGTAACAAAATTAGAGCTTTCACTGCAAAGTTACAAGATTTTTGCATAAGAGACTAGCCACTCATTTACTTTCAGGGGACATTTTTCCCCCACAAGGTTTGTAAAGTGTGGCCATAACTTTCAGTTTTGCCATATTTTAACTTAAGACAGGCTTACACAAAAATCAACTTCATCACTGAAAGGCTGTAGATACTGTATGTGATAATACTGCATTTACCTGCTAGCAGAATTTTTGGAGTTACAATTTTAGATGTCACACCTCACCACTTCAGTATGTTCATATGGATTTCCAGTCAACATTTTGGTACAAATGCAAGGATGCTATCTCAATCCATACAAAACACAATTAAAGATTAGGTCTTGTGGCAAGCGGCTGGGGTGGTACCCAGCTGGGATGCCCGGAAGGACCGGAAGAGGGACTACGTCTCCTCCGGACCACGAGAGGGCAGCCACCCTGGATGGTATGGGGACCACGGGAACAGAGCTTGGAAGCTCAAACCTGTAGGGGCCCTGTGGTCCCCGCCAGGGGGCACCCAGATGCCTAGGGAGCCCTGGCCCTCAGCACTTCCGCCACACCTGGAAGTGCTGGGGGGAAGAAGACCAGGGACACCTGGAGTGCTTCTGGGTGCACAGCTGGCACTTGTGCCACACCGGGGAGTGCCGGCAGTCACTCATTGGGAGGTACCTGGAGCACATCCGGTGGATATAAAAGGGGCAGCCTCCCTCCATTCAATGGCTGGAGTCGGGAGTGGAGAAAGACAGTGTTTAGGAGGAGTGGAGTGGAGGCGGACCTGAGGAAGGCAGTGTGAAGAAAGGCCTGGACTTTGGGGAAGTATGGGGATGAGTGTGCACTAATTGTAAATAGTTATTACAAAACATAACGTTATTATGTATAATAAACGTGTGTTTGGTGAACTATTGGTGTCCGCCTGTCTGTGTCTGGGCCATGCTCCATAGTCTATTTTTCCTCAACTTGTAGATGTCTCTCTTTTACAGTAACACTCTGTGACAAAAATTATACCCAGAAGTAGCACCACCATTAAATAAAAATTAGTATACACAAAAGGAATGGATTCCAAAACCAAACACAAGAAAATGATAGACACAGTGATTGTTAATATAAGGGAAAATATACTTGGTTGGAGATACAAGCTGCAATGACCTGAGGCACAGAGTCATTTACATGTTGACCGCGTCCTGTACTACATCCAGTCAAACATTGTGCAACTGATCATCCAGAGAGGAATGATCAGAAGAGGGCTAGAAGTGAACTGTTGACATCACAGAATGTCCCACATATGGTTTACTGGAGACAGGCCGGTTAGAATATCAGGCCAGGGAAGGGAGTTGATGTTACACACAGACATTCCTGCTAAATGGCAACCTGTATAACCAGGCAGTTACCCACAGCAAAATAGTACATGAAATGTTGTCAAACTGACCTTAGGAAGCAGCCCAGAAAAAAAAACAAAAAAAACTCTACAATATACCATATACTGTAATTCTACTGTATATAGACACTGCTCACTGCTGTCTGTGCTGTGAAAGAGAAGCAAAGACAATTTGTGGAAGTGAGCCTATACCATGCCTATAGAAATTAACAATGTGTAGCATGAATACAGTATCACTGCTGCATAATGTCAACCCAAGGTCCAAGTTGTTACCTGGCAATTCATGGATCTGTCTCATCTCTGTGAATGTTCAAAAGTGTCCATTTTAACGTTGATGATGCCTTGTCACATAACCAGACCTCCTTTGGTGTTGGGTCTCTAGGACTCCCTTATGCTTTATGTTAGTTTCCAAAACCTTCTTACAAGCTTCACTGCCTGGAAAGTCTCACCTTCACACGTTTATCTCAAAAAGGCTCCAATATATTTGGCTGAATACCTGGTCTCACAAACACCAACAATTAAGGCTTTTATCAAGCTCATCTGATTATTTGTACAAGTAACAATGAGCCAGAGACATTCTTGAAGTGTTATAGTGATAGGAGAAGCGCCCTTTTTGTTGCAAAACCTAAGGTGTGGCAATAAAGAAGTAATCTGTTGTGCAAACCTAACTATTTGAATACCTGGCTGTGCTAACCTCCAGTGCTACTTCTCAAGAAACAGGACTACTACTCTGGTGAAACTTTTTTGTATTAAATTACACTGCCAACTCTAAACACAGAAGCAAAAATAACGACACACAATAATTAAAAAACAGGACAATGCAGGCATATTTTTCTGAAGGAAGTTTAGTTTACATTTATGTAGACTGAACTTTCATGCATTACATTTTTAAACTAAAAAAAATCTGCATATACTTAAATTTTAAAACATTTACTAATGTAATGAAAAGTCAAGCAAAATGACACCTTTTATTGGCTAAATAAAAAGATTACAATATGCAAGCTATCGAGGCAACTTAGGACCCTTCTTCAGGCAGGCGACTGAGTTGCCTTGAAAGCTTGCATATTGTAATCTTTTTATTTAGCCAATAAAAGGTGTCATTTTGCTTGACTTTTCACTACATTCATAATGGCTAACATGGTACAACACCCTAGTACTAGAAACATTTACTAAAAATTATTAAAAAAAGATAAGCAAGAGTGTAGGAAGTATGACTTACTTTACTCTGTTTTCGATCCAAGTAAAACTGATGTTGACTAATTGCCATAACCCAGATGGTCTTAATCAAGGAATGGCTTGCATACCATGTGTAAATCACAAATCCAGTCTGTCCAAAGGCACGCTTTGAAATTGTTCCTCTGTTAACAAATATTTCAGTAAAACAAAGGGATAGTTGATGACTATTTCCAATGATCCACCCAAACAAACAAACCAAAAAAAAAAAAAGATTCACTCTTTTTACCAGAAAAAAAAATAGTAGTGACTGTACAAACAACTGTTAACAATATATACTCTTCTGAAAAGGCAAAAACATATAACACCTAAAACACTATTTTTAAAAGAGAAAAAAAAACAGTATTTAAATTAAAACTGAAATTGGACTTCTATAATAATTCCTTCACACTAATGAATGACTCTCTGCTCACCACTTTCTTTGCTTGAACTCTTAATGCTGTGCATAAAACCAAAGAAATGATCTGAGCGAAAATAGAGATTTCCCTCCTTACAAAAATACAATTTATTGAATGAACACATTTTTGGATGTAGGGAAAAATGAAATACATTTTACATTTAGTTTACTTTCACACAGCTTTATATGCTTTTGTTACATGTACACTGCTGGCTTCTTAGCGTGAATTATTATTTAAATCCAAGTTCCGTCTCAACTCACCTATGAGGTTCATTGACTTCAACAGCAAATTTCTTCTCACGAAAATATAAGTTCTCTAGCTGCTTCCATTGGAATAACTGTGGGTGGGGAGTAAAAGCAGCAAATTAAAAACTAAGCCCAGGTTCAGCCTCATTGTGACTTTTATGATGGACATGTTTGTTGTTAATCCTCAAAAGACATACATTAAAGACACTGTTTATAAAACCTAAAAAGCATGAGGAGCATACATTTCAATGTACAAGTAACTTCACAAATGACATTCTATACTTTATGTACTTTTCCTTGGCAGAAGTGTAGGGTAAATCACTATAAACTGATTTTTTCATCTTGAAAGTATAACATATCATGTCCTGTATATTGCAGTAGGAATGAATATGGTGGAGAGAAAAGCATACTGTATATATTTAATGAGAATACAAATAAAACAGATCTTTACAGTCCAATAATTGTAATTATACAACAAGCAAATTTGTTTATAAACAGCCAAATGCAAGACCTGTCTGTTCATCAGAATTTGCAGGACACTCTGCGCCTTAGACCAGTTCTCTGCCAGCAGTAACCCAAGTGCCTGTGCAACTGGAGATATATATACGTACCCACAAGGCTGCAGTTAGTAATCTAAATACTGGCAGTATGTGTAAAAACATACATTCCAGTACAGTGTGTCAATAAAAATGACTGTGATAATACATAACTACAAGACAAAATGCACAATAAAAAGCAGTTTCCTAATATTTACAGTAAGAAGTTAAAGCAAAATGATACCTTTTATTGGCCAACGAGAAATATTACAATATGCAAGCTTTCGAGGCAACTCAGGCCCCTTCTTCAGGTAAGGGCCTGAGTTGCCTCGAAAGCTTGCATATTGTAATCTTTCTAGTTAGCCAATAAAAGATATCATTTTAATTTAACTTTTCAGTACATCCATAATGGCTAAAATGGTACAACATCCTAGTACTACTAATATTTACAGCATAAAACTAGCAAGAAAAACACAACTATGCAACGGCCTCACAACTACATTTATAAAGACTCTTACAAAAGAGCCATGAAGTAATGCTCAGAGAATAGAAAACAAATATCTGTGAATAAATACAACTCTGCAGGCAAGCAGTACAACTTGAATATCAATGTGAAACACAAATGTCATGAATTTTCATAGAAGAGAACAAAAGCAAAGAGGAAATTAGGCAAAGCATAATAAAAGATGCAGGAGGGTGCACAAATGAAGGCACAGCATACTTTCTTTCACTTTAGGGAACAGAAGGTGCCATGATGAGGTGGAAAAAAAAAAACAAATCACCCTCAAGGAAAGTCCAGTAAAATTCTTATTTGCCTATCAGACCAAAATTCAACAAGTCATTGCTCTCCGAGCCATGGTCAGCCTTAGAGTCATACATACTCACTGAAAATTTAAGAAACATCTATGGACCTCCACTTCTATCAGTTGCTGCAGATATGAATACAGTATAGCAAAGGGACACTGGCCATAACCAGAGCAAATAAGTCCTTATGCCAGCACAGGTCTCATTTGGGTGTCAACATAAATGCTAACAAACGTTACTGAGGAGAGAAAATGTTTAAAGGCTTATAGCAATTACCTTTTGCCTGAAAAAAAAAAAAGACTTGCTACTCTGAGTGACGCTGACACTGAGCGCCCAAGTTTATTTAGTGTATATATAAAGCATCACAGTACACCAGAGAAAACAGTTTGATGAGCAAATTTGACTTGTTCACATACAGTATACCTTATTATTGGCACTAGAAAATATATGTTGAATTTGAAAGCTTATTCCAATAAACAGCACCAGCTTAAAAAAAAAAACAAAAGCAGCATTTTTCTATTCTAAATGATTTACAGGAGTTCACATCTTGTGAATGCCTAAGAGATCACTTCAATGGAAATGCAATGGATAAAGATGTACTCAACAAATATAGTAAGTACAATTGTGTATCAGACTAACTGTGTGAACAAGAACCCTTGTGCAGTCTAGAGGGGAGTATTATACATTTAAGAGTCATGGATGTTGAAGTAGGAAGAACAAGAGTAGCTATTCCCAAAGACAAAATGGCAATTTTTTTATCACCACATACAAACAGAAATCAGATCATTCTAGAGCCAAAAAAATTGAATAAGCGGCACTGGCAGCACAGAGGCACAATGATTAGCACTGCTACCTCAAGGCTGCAAAGCCATCGATTCAAATATCATTCCGGACACCGTCTTGGCATTTACTCCATGTATCTATGTGGAATTACTTCTGAGTACTTTGGTTCCCTCCACCCGCCTCCCCATATTCCAAAGATGTGGTTGTCAGGCTAGCTTTGTAGTGATCCAATATGAATGCATATGGGAGGGTGTGGGTATGAGTTTGGCCTTGCAATAGTCTGGCATCACATCTAAAGTCCAACTTATGCCCAATGCTGTCAGAGAAGGCACAACTCCTAGCAACCCTGAGCTAAGAAAGCAAGCAAGAAAACAGAACATACCCATCAGTTCAAAAGCTGACTATCTGTAGCGAGAACTAAACTACAAACAAGGAGAACAAGATACTGGAGATATCAGAAGCACATTAAGGACAAAAGGAATTGTTTATCAAATGAGTAGCCAGAGACAGAATGAACAAGAGAAAGCAGATGTCGTTGAATCACCTTTTGAATACAATACTGCACTATAAGCTTTTCAGTCATCACTGTAGGGTTATATGGCATGATGATTGAGAGTGGTTTGTTGAACCTACAGAGCAACAAATAACCCAACATGGCCTCCGTTGTGGCTTTGTGGCTAAGGATCTCTGCTGGTATCTGGAAGGTTACAGATTCAAATCCCATTACTGCCATAAGGGATTATTTCCACTGAGCAGGGGCCCTTAACCTGAAAATTGCTCCAGGGACACTGGAGGCTCTGCACTCTGACCCCCAAAGGTCATGTACAAGACAATTTCCCCATGGGGATTAATATAGTATATCAAATCAAAAAAAAAAGTTTGTAGCAACAAATTCTCATTTAATTTAATACTTAGTGGAGAAACCTTTGTTTGTAACGACAGCTTTAAGACACTTCCTGTACAAAGAGACCAGCTGCCAGCAATGCTTGTGTGTGACTTTGACCCATTCTTCTAAAATGACTGTCTTTAAATACTGAAGATTCCCTAGGGTGGCCTCTTGTGAACCCTGATCTTTAGTTATTTCCAGAAATATTCCATTGAACTTAAGTCAGGTGATTAACTTGGACATTCTAACAATTGATTTTCTTTCTCTGAAACCAATCGAGAGTTTCCCTCGCTTTATGTTCTGGATCGTTGTCCTGCTACGAGGTCTACCTATGTCTCATTCTCATCATCCTGGTGGATGGCAGCAGCTTCATTTTAAGAATCTCTCGGTACCTGGCCCCACTTTATCGCACCTTCAATTACATGAAGACTACCAGTACCAGAGATGAGGAACAGCCCCGCACCATGGTGATTCCTCCTGCAAACTTCACTGTTGGTACAGTGTTTTTTCGTGTAATGTGCAGTGCCATTTCTTCTCCAAACATGGCGTGTAGTATGATAGCAACAAATTCAGTATCATTATTTCATAGGCTTGTCCAAATGTTATGTAGCAAACTTCACATAAGCTTCAACATGCCTTTTCTTCAGTAATGGAGTCTTATAGGATGAGTGCTGGTAGAGGCTATGCCAGTCGAGGGCATTGCCAATTGTTTTCTCTGTAACAATTGTATCTGCTACCTCCATGTCTTTCTGGAGCTCTTTTTGAAGGGTCCTTGGCTATTGGGCTACTCTTCTGACTATCCTTCTGACACTCCCTGGACAATAATTTTGCAAGGTCCTGTGTATGTCCAGTTCATGATGGAGTGATGTTCCTTCCACTTGTGGATAACGGCCCCAGTAGCGCTTACTGAAAGATTCAGAAGTTTTGAAATATTCCTGTAACCAGTTCCATTAAGATGGACTGCAACAATCAGGTTGTGAAGGTCTTGGGAGAGCTCTTTGGTTTTGCCCATAATGAGATGTTTCATGTATGACGCCTTGGTAGCAAAACACCTTTTTATAGTCCATCAATATGTACTAACTCAGCCAATATCAATTTGCACAGACAGGAGGTTGAATTACTTTCTAACTACTATGGATTTCATCTGTTTACTTGCCTTTTGCCTAGGTGTACTGCTTTTTCTTAGTCTTCAATACTTTTTCCCTTTCCCTGTGTTATTCCACTTTATTATACATACAATACAATTTATTTTTGTATAACCCAAAATCACACAAAAGTGCCGCAATGGTTTTTAACAGGCTCTGCCTTTTGACTGCCCCCCAGCCTTGACTCTCTAAGAAGACAAGACAAAACTCCCAAAAAACCCTTGTAGGGAAAAAATGGAAGAAACTTTGGGAAAGGCAGTTCAAAGAGAGACCCCTTTCCAGGTAGTTTGGGCATGTAATGGGTGTCAAAAAAAGGGGTTAATACAATACAATGTACACATAACAGAACACAAGTAATCCTCAATATAATAGTGCAATAGAAATATTACAAGTACAAAGCACAATTCAACAATAGTACCTTTATTTATGGCCTTTAATATTATCAATTCTTTATATTTAGGTTAGGTTTAGGTTAGGTTAGGTTTCTTTATTTAGTCATGTTTACACAGGAAAACATGAAATTTGCCTTCTCAGTTGCATCTAATAACATGTAACAGACAGAATGAAATAAAACAGACAAATAGAAATAAGAAAGGGATATATTTGTGGATTTCTTGATTTAATACCAATGTCTGGTGAAAATGTCATGTGAACAGCCTCTGAAAATATATTTACTGGGAAAAAAAAGTTTACTCATTCAATACTCATTTCCCTAACTGTACTGACATGGCTGTGCAGGGCTGATAGGCTTGTAAACGTGCAACAGAGAGGACTGGAAAGATCCAAGTTACTGCTTGTTGAAATCAAGAGTATTGGGCAGGGATTATATGAAGTCTACTGGTATTTTCTGTTGAACTATGAGCCTCTTGCAAATAGAATATTCACAATATGGATCTAAGCAAAGGAGACGCCAAAGCAGAAGGCTTAGTAATACCTGTCAGTCACAAAGTACGCGCTGCACCATTTATAACAAATTAGCAACAATACAAAGAATGTCTCTTTATACTGTAAACGTGCAAACCCAACCTTAAAAGTATAAAACAGACAGAATCATTGCTTAGTGAGCACCATTCATCAAATAAAGAATTTCTGGAGTAACTGGTTATTTTTTGTAGTAGTCCATACATGACTGAACCAATAACCAATTAATGCTCTTAATTTGTCAGCACATTGCTGAACTGATTAAGAGTCTGAACCGAAAGTACACACAAACAAAAAGAATAAATAAAAACTCACTCTACCCTGGCCAACAAAAGCACCTTAAAACCTATTTAGCTTTCAAGCATCTAATTCACATTGTAGTCTATTAAGAAAGCAAATCCTGACAACAATTAGATCAAACCATACAACTGTGATTACTACTAAAATATTATTCTACGAAAATGTAGAATACATTTTTCTACATTTTACATCTACATATTCTACAGGCAATAAACAACCTGTATTCACTGGTTATCAATACATATGGATCTCAAAGACTCACCCATCACTGCTGGTTCCAGACTGCCTTCTTTTACCCTTGTAAAATCGTTAAATGAAAACTGCAGCATGCATATCCACACTCCATTTACTTCTTATAAATTAAATATAATTGAACACTTCCTCCTTGTGTCTGGTTTCTAGACTAGAGGTGTGGCAATAGTTTCATAGACTTGCCCAACCTTCTGCCTTCTTCTAATGACATCACAGATAGCTTCCTTGTCACAAAAAAGAAAGTAGGGACAAAGTGCACTCCTTCGATACTGACAGACACGTCCGTGAAATAGCAAGAGTGAAGAAATGCAATTGTTGCAGAGTATTCACTCTTCTCTAGCGTCCTTCCCCTCTTGTTTGAAAAACTGGTTTACAGAGCTCACTCTGAGAAACAAGTCAAACAGGTTAGTGTGACACGCACTCACAAGAGTCTCAGATATCTGCACAAGGCACTCTGGTCTAGAGGCGGTCACGTAACATGGAAGAATGCTGCTGAAACTTGTGCTTCTACTTTAGGGCTGACATTTTAGATCAAATACTGCACAACAATTTTCTTAATTGATCTGTTTATCCACTGATCCCTAAAATGTTTCTCTATCACCCTAAATCGACCTAATCCGTAATCACTGATCCACAAACACCCTGTGCTCAGAAGAGATTGTCTTCCTCTCACTCATGGATAAACCTAACTTTTATTAAGCAGAAACGCATACTTGCATTTTTTCATAAATAAAAATAACATCATATATTCTAACTTGGTGATTTTCAAAAATCAGTTTTGGAGCAGACTTCTGGCTGCAGGTTTTTACTTAAGCCAGTATCACAATCCGTGAGTCATGCTTAAGTGATCTAATTGTTTAATATTCTGACATTTTTCTGGTCTTATTCTATTAACAAGGGTGTGGCAGTGTGACACAATTGCTTTTTTTCCCAGGGTTTGCAATCCTTACATTTCTTTTGTTATTGTCTTTTCAACTAACATCTCCTATTGAGTTTGCTTCTAACTATATCTAAACGATGACCATAAAAGAATGGAACAGACATGGATGCAAATAGCACTGAATGATAAAAGTGAGACTCCACTTCACTCACTAGTTTACAAGTAAACTTTTAAATGTGTAACAAACAAAGGAGCCAAAATAATGAAAACACGGTAAAAGAAAATAATGGTATCCCTGGGTTAATGCACAAATGCTTACTACATTCCTATACAAGCATTTAAAAGACCAATTTGGAACTTCTGCATTAACACAATAAAATGGTCACTGAGAAATAAAAACACGTCAAGTTAATTAAGGTAGGAGTCAAATTAATGTTGGCTGGAAAGAGTCACCATTACAGACACAGCACAGTATCAGAACTGAGAAACCTAGGTATGCAAATAAAAATGTTTTTAATAAATCAGCATAGCTGAATTAGTACATTTGAGGTTAAAAATTACAAGTGGGGCAAGGCAACTTAATTTTGTTCTATCAGGCACATGTCCAGTTTGTCTCTACTTTGGAAATATCTATTCATTGTTGTTTATGGGAAAGCTTCCTGCTTTGTGGCTAAGACTGTCTGGATAGGCTTTGTCCCCACCCAACGCTGAACCAGATCAAGTGGGTCAGACAATGTTATGTTATTTTAGACTCTTCATTGATATAAGAATCATTTGTTACAGTGTGCAGGGCTCATTTTGTAAATGACCAGTACTGCCAGGGTGGGCTCCAACTCCCCAAGGACCAAACTTGGACCAAGAGCGCACTGAATGCATTGTTATTATATGTTCATGAGAATCTATCATAGTTTATTTAAGTTTGACATCGGTCAGGGGAATTTTCAGTAAACAAAGAGATTCTGAGACAATACGAATTTTTCTGCCAAACTGTGCGTCAACATCTTGCGCAAGTAATAGTTGAAGATGACAGGATAAAAAACAGCTGGAGAGGAGCTCATGGTCAGTCACTGCATCAGGCAGCCCTGTTTCTGTCGTCTTTGTGTTGGTATGTAACTTTTACTAGGGTATACTGTATATTTTAGCAGGGTATGTATTTTGGTCTAACATTATTTTTAAATGATTCTGTACTGCACAACATCCGCGTAGGGTGACTGAATAGTAGTAGTTTTCATTAGGAAGAGTTTCCATTACTCCTACATGAGGGAATGCAATAACTCAAAAGGCAGACATTTAGCAAGTAGACTGTGAAGCAAAACCAGAGCAGTGAAATATCACTCTTTCAATCCATTAGGGTTTCTCAAATAAAACTGTGTGGCATCCAAGGTAAACTAATAAAAATGGCATACAGAGGGAAGGAAAAAGTCTGCTCTGTGGTGTTCTTCTATCATATGTCTCAGGCATTTCCAAAGTGAAAAGGTGTCATGACAATCCAGAACTTTCCATAAAACGTCACAGATGGAAGTGGCAGAGCTTTAGGGACACTGCAGTGGGACAGTAAGTTGCTGCCAAGTTCACATACACTAGAGACAGACAGACATTTGGCAGATCACTTAAAATCGAAATTGTTAAACAAAACCAAAGTCATAACGATAATCCAAACAAAAAATAAACCGAACAGAAAGTCATTCCTTCATTTTTCAGCAATGTTCATGCTCCTAACTAACCACATGACAATTCTAGGAGTACAGAAGGTGCCTAACAACACAGCATTGTAGCAAACATACTCTCTAAAATAGTGACAAAGCTGAAGACAGGCACACAAAATGGCAGTGATCACCAAATAACAGAGAAAATGTAAACAAACAACAACTTATTCAGTCCTGACCATAAAGTTTAAAAAAGGCATACAAAAATCACCCAAGATGTACAAGAGAAAGAAAAATGAAACTTGTGTTATTATTTAAGCTTCTTGCAAAAGGGGCTGAGAAAAAAAAACATGCAAAGATATGCACAATTAACAGAATCAAACAAAAGGCAATATGTCTAGCCCTGAAGAGCAAGTCTTTTTGCTAATACACTTAAACGAGAAAAGAACAGAAAAATCAGTGCAACTGGGTGCATCTCTTGCTGTCAACACGACAGGAACTGCTTTTTTCTTTGTAAATTCAATATGTTGAAGTGAAGTTTTTTTTTTAGTTAAGGGTAAAATATAAATAATCAATCTATGACACTTAAATTGAAACACAGAAATCTCAGACCACAGCATCAAATCATAAAAACACATGAATAATGGAGAAGACATGCTGAAAAAGTAATCAACATTAACACCAAGTGTCACAGATCCAAAGATAATAACTACTTCTAAATCTAGTATTAAATCTAAATATACTGAACGAAAAAAAAAATCACCAGTTTACTTGGAATTTAAATGAATGTTAAAAAATGTGTAAACCCTGAAAACATAGGCACCACATTAAAGTGTAATATATCCCTTTAATGATAGACTTAACAGACAAACCACTTTTAAGTTATTTCTTTTTCTACAGCAAAAATAAACCTGATGCATTTCATGAGTAGGAAAGTATAGTGCAATTACACAACATGACTTAACATTATCCAACCCACATAACCCAATTCAAGATTGTTGGGCCTGGAGCCTATCCTGCCAGCACTTGGAGAAAGAAAAGCCTAAAAACAGCTCTAAAACTGCCTGCCAGTCCATCATTGGGCCCACTCGCCCACACTCAAACCAACAAAGGGGCCCGATTGAAAAGGTGGAGGGGTTGGGGGTCGTCAGAGGGTGTGGTCTACAGCCGGAAGAGGAAGTGGACTAGGTCTTACTTGTTCCTGCAAGGAGGGAGAAGAGGCATCACTGCACGTGATTAGCCCCGCATACTGGAGTTTCAGCATTGACTAGACCCCCCCCCTGCTGCCTCCCAGGCGTGCACATTTGATGACCCGCCTCTTCCTCTCCCACAGCTACAAAAACTCACTGCCTCTGCTCTGCATTCAGTCCTGTCTTGTGACTCAGTCTTTCTTGACTACTCAGTGGAGTATTTACGCATCTTGTCCCTTGCAGTGACTACTATATATCCCAAACCTTTATCGTTGTTCTTTGCTTTCTTTACACTAAGAACACAACCGTTGTGAGGCACCATCACAACAATTAGTTTTTCAGGAAGAATTCCTACTAGTTATTGAAATAACAGCGATGAACTTTCTGTTTGAGGCTCTGAAAATTCATGACTGGTGACCACTAAGCAAGCCATTTTGACTCCAAATGCATAGTTTCACATAAATGTTGGGGTTTCTTTACCTTTCTTGGTTTAACTTTGTCTTGTAAGTCATACTGTCCTATTCCTTTGTAACTAATTCCAAGCCACCATGGTATCCCTTGTTTGTCCTGTAGATGGAAAAATACGAAATTTATTAGTGTATTGATTTTCCATTAATTTACTAATGGCTTGCAGTCACTGCAATGCTACATAAAAAAGCTAACTTTAGGAAATTTCCACAATGGTAGATACTCTCATTACTCCAAACAACGTGCTACTTTGAAACAGAACCATCATACTATAGATTACAGTAATCCCTCGCTATATCGCGCTTCACCTTTCGTGGCTTCACTACATCGCGGATTTTATATGTAAGCATATTTAAATATATATCGTGGATTTTTCGCTGCTTCGCGGGTTTCTGAGGACAATGGGTCTTTTAATTTCTGGTACATGCTTCCTCAGTTGGTTTGCCCAGTTGATTTCATACAAGGGACGCTATTGGCAGATGGCTGAGAAGCTACCCAGGTTACTTTTCTCTGTCTCTTGCGCTGACTTTCTCTGATCCTGACGTAGGGGGATTGAGCAGGGGGGCTGTTCGCACACCTAGACGATATGGACGCTCGTCTAAAAATGCTGAAAGATTATCTTCACGTTGCTATCTTTTGTGCAGCTGCTTCCTGAAACGACATGCTGAATGGTGCTTCGCATACTTAAAAGCACGAAGGGCACGTATTGATTAAGAGGCAAATGTTTGTTTGCAGTGTTTGAATAACGTTCCTGTCTCTCTACAACCTCCTGTGTTTCTGCGCAAATCTGTGACCCAAGCATGACAATATAAAAATAACCATATAAACATATGGTTTCTACTTCGCGGATTTTCTTATTTCGCGGGTGGCTCTGGAACGCAACCCCCGCGATGGAGGAGGGATTACTGTAATATGTTAACAGCAGTGTAGTTTCACAGAAATATGCAACATGCAGAGTTGCTAAAAACAGCCTACTTCAGTGCTTAAAAAAATGTGTTTTCAGACAATGATGTGTCAATTAATAAATGAAAATATTATATATCTGAACAGTATTGGTAAGAATAAGATGTAGTCTGCAATTCTAAATATATAAATGGATGGCATTATTACTGTAGTTAAGGCACTGCCCATTTTATGTCTAATTCTAGATGAGTCTGCAGACATAATCACTTATTTGAGATATTTTAGAAACAAAACCACAAAAAACATTTTTATAGAAATTCTAAAACTAAGGGAAAAATCAGAGGTAAAGTAATATCTCTCTATTATAAAAAAAAAATCCTGGAAAGGAAAAGCAGGTCGACGAGACGTGATCTTCTCGGAAGACACTTAAAAGACTCGCGAGACGCAAACAATATCAAATAAGAACATGGAACACTCAGTCATGTAAAGGCACGTAGCACACAAAGATCCTGTGCTCTCAGCACATATAAAGCCTATAAGGACAATACGTTAAGCAAAGAAGAAAAAGCAGCGCGGAGAAAAGAGACCCAAACGTGTAGGAGAGAAAAAAAGGCAGATAAGAGATTGTGAAGGCAGTGGAATTCGAAAGGTTCAAACAAACGATGGCACGATACACATGCAGAGAAAGGTAAAGAATATGAAAGCAGTAAAATTCTAAAGTATTGTAGCATCCCAGCCAGGTTGAAGCCTTTTTTGTTTTAAGTGACTGTTAGGTCCGATTGAGGGAGGGTGGAGTACAGCACAGAAGACTGATAGCAGTGTGACCGCAGATGATCCGCCGCGAAGTGGCAAAAGGACAGCTGCTGTACAGGCTTTGAAATGATCGGGCAGCGAGACAAGCAGTAGAAAGACAGCAGATGATCCGAAGGCATCTCCTTAGTGTGCGTTCAGCTGCACCCCCTTCATAACGTGAGCAGTGTTATACGTCCTACGAGAAAGAGATGTAACCACGCCCGGGGCCAGAAATAAAGTATTGTTTTTACAAAAGTTTTAAAATAAAAGTGAAAATAATGTATATGTAACAATTCCCATGAAAACTAACAATCACTTTAAATTGTATATATCCGGTAAACCAAACCTGGGGTCGGGCGAGCGAAGCAAGCAGGGGGCGGAGCCCCCTAGTTTAAAGAAAAAAAATCTCATTCAATCTCACACCAACAAATAGCAGATATAATACTTAACAAAATGACATTGATTAGAAAGTTTTGTTATAAACGCTGACTTAAATTGAAGTATCCTGAGGAACCTCTGTGTTGACTAATTCATCTAGGACTGATTATGATGCATGGGTTCATTAAGTATTTCAGTTACAGCAGTGAAAATTTCAATGAATATACTGTACTTAAGATGTGATAGTGTTAAAATTAATTAGACAGTATTTCATTATTTCTTCTAAAAAACATATTTAAATTACCCTCAATTCAGGTTTTAAAAATCCCCCCTTTTGTCATTACATTGGGAATATACCTCACATGATTCGAAATAGGTTAGGAAGAATCATCCACTTGCTGAAGTCCCAAACATCTGTAACAATTCAGTCCAAGTGGTGATCTCAGAAGGCAATACATGTTATAAAAAGAGAGTGCCTTCTTAAAAAACAACTTGAATGAGGACAGCTGTATCGGGGGAATACATATGTCTACATATTTAATAATTACACATCACCATGCATTTATAAAGATAAGGGTAAAATTATTTTATTCATTAATGTATAAAGAAACGTTCATATAAGCTTACCTTGACTTCAAAATAGTGAACACCATAAGTAGGAAGAGATTCTACCAGAGTCAAATATCTTCAAAAAATAAAAAAAATAAATAAAAAAAAAAACATTACTCCCAAAATTTAAGTGGTTGAATTTTTAAATATGAATTTACATTTCTTCTGCAAACTGACTTTATTATTATATTGTTCCTTGAGGTGTTCATGTGCCTTCCAGTGAACCACACCCTGAATACTTAATTGGCAATTTGTTTTGTTTATAGTTTACCATGCAGTTTCTTTTTAATCAAATAATTATTAGGAAAATATAGAGTGAATGACTATCAAAAATGATTTTAGAAATATCAGATGCAGTGGATAGCACCTAAATCTAAACCAAAATAATCCCGTTCAGTTCCAGCTTTCATTTCACTGTGCGGTTCTAAGCAAATCATTTAAGCTGCTTGTGCTCCAACTGTAAAACAGCTGTAAAGTGTCCAGAATGTGTAGGCTGCCCTGGATAAAAAGATCAGGCAAATATACTATGGCAGCAATGAAGATATGCATTAGAGCAGGTATCAGTTTATTTATGAAGCACGTTATTGGCATTTTCTTTTTATACATGTTCTAGAGTTGGGGTGGTGTGTTATTTCTTTAGTGAGCACCCAGATTACATGACAAGTAATGTGAAATTAAACAGCTATTCAGGTTAATGCCTGTGAAACTGAACAGGTATTTAGGTAGGTGCCTTGAGGAAAAAAAAAGACTTAAAATCCAGATTGAAGAGCTAGTGTGAAAGGAGCGTAAGTGATGCCATTACTTGTGACAGAATTTTCATCCCCAGTTCACTTATACCAGTGGTTTTCCGTCTAAATCCTAGGGCCCTCATGAGGCTGCTGGATTATGTTACAATCAACATAACTTTTTAATTGGACTAGATTAATTATTAAGCAAGATGTGGTCATTTCCCAGGTTAAATGTTCAATTCAGAAATTACAAAACTAAGCTTGGTAAAATTTTATTAGAATTAACCAAGCCATTTATGTATTTGCAATGGGGATCTTTTTTTTTTTTTTTCAATAAACATGGTTTTTAAGATTTTCATCATCACGATGTTTATTCTGCTTTTCCAGCTGTTCTGGTTATTTAATAAATTTTTTACTACTGAGCATGTAAATGGGTCTGACGCTGAAGTAGTTGTAGCCTTTTGGAATTCAGTGCTGTTTTGCCCAAGTGTCTGCCCCGCTCACTGTTAATTGTCATTATTAGAATACAATTAAGGGTGCAAACTACACATAAAAAGGCAAATTAATAGGAAAACAACAAAAGAGGGGTAAGCACTTAAAGCTTTACCAAACACCTGAATATTTCTATGTGTATTTTATAAAGGTTAATATCATACTGCTGTACCTTTCTGAATTTAAAAAAGATCAGTTAAAGGTAAAATGCCGCACTGATTATAAAACCTGCAGCTACATGGGGTCCCAGGCCCCAAGTCTGAGAACCACTAACTTGTAGTATTGAGACAGATATAAAAAAAAGTGCTTAAGCCTTCTCACTTTAATATTTCCTTACATCTCACTAGCTTAGTAGCAAGCAAGATTTCTCATTTTCAGTCTGACAACATAAATCCAAGCTGTGTAATAATTTATAAATTGACCTGCACCAAAACGTCTGGATTCAAAGTACTCCAACAGTGTACTTACTGCACAATCGCTTGTCCTCTGGTGATACCCTTCAGCTTTTTGTAGTACTCAATCACTCTGTCCTCACTAAAGAAACATTCATAAGATAAAAACAAAAGCACAAAGATGTTAAATAAATGGCAACTGTGCAAGCAGAAGAGGTCTGTGACTAAAGTCAGTTTCTAATCAGGGAAAGCCACTAGGCTACCAAATCAGCCGGCCTGCTTCTTGGTAGCTATTCCTTACTTAGCCTCCTGACCTTCTCATGTGAATAAAGCACAGAAGCAGATGAGAAGTCGGGCCACTGCATGCTGAATTTCCACAAAAATTGTGCTCTACTACCAAGTGTACATTATATATTAATTCTAACCCAATTTACATTACTTTTCTGGCATACTTACACACAAAAGCTGCTTTAATAATTAAATGCATTAATATAATAATGAAATACATCTTTCTTACAAAGATATGTATTTAACAAAAAAAAAAAAAAAATCACAAAACATATTTATACTAATGATTTTTTTTTTTATAGAAAACATTCAAAAATCACATTGCCCTTCCATTTGCTGACCTAGGGGCATATTTGCCACCTTCCCTCACAGGCATTTTGGTTCCTCCCTTATTTATCCTCTTTCCTTTATTATTCCTCACATATTTGTTTTTCCTTTAGCTTTAAAACATTTCTAATTGTTTTGCTTTTTGTTAATCTTGTTTGATTTAATGAACAATCAGAAAAACAATTACATTGCATACAAGATTTGCAATTGTGTCTGTCATTTTCTTTCTTTCTATTAAAACAGGAATATTTTTCTTTGCAATTGTAAAACTGGGAGCATTCAGCTTCTTTAGTAAGAGGCATTATGGTGGAAGATGACAATGTGGGGGGTCTAGAAAATCTAAAGGTGGTTTTTAGAGGGCGGCATCCAACATCTTGTGTATTTTTGGCTTGCTTTGTATGTTAGGTCTCATTTT
This sequence comes from Erpetoichthys calabaricus, assembly GCF_900747795.2. Taxonomy (NCBI): domain Eukaryota; kingdom Metazoa; phylum Chordata; class Cladistia; order Polypteriformes; family Polypteridae; genus Erpetoichthys; species Erpetoichthys calabaricus. Next base: position 74,004,044 of record NC_041411.2, on the reverse strand, counting down.
TAATGGCTCAAATGGAATCCTGCTCAGTTGTCTCTGAGGCAATGGCTGTGACTGACAAATCTTGATTATGGAGTAACTGAGCTCCCATTTTCTTTGATTGACCCGGGAGCCCCCCACACTTCATCTAGTATGATATTTTTATTTGATTACAATTAGAGAGAGAGAGAGAGCACATAGCCTGATATTGAATTGTAAGGACAGGCACATCTTTGCACTTTCAGACACAGATGAAAATGTCTGGCTTATCAAACATGATAAGATTTGCACAAAGCACTCAGTTGTTGCTTCTGTCTGTTTTCTTGCTTGGAGAGGTTGGCAGACATGATATGCTGCACTGCATGTCTATCTCTGCCTTCCTCCATTACCCTAGCTGTCATATCACTTTGGCAGCTATCTTAAAAACTATTATTTTTCCCTGATGTTTACAAAAAAAAAAAAAGACAGTCCTTACTGCTACCATGGCTGCCGCTATTGGACTCTGAGAGGGGTACAGAATCTATTAAAAGTCTATCACTGTTTCAAGTTAGTACCGCTGCCGAAAAAGGAGAGAAGCTTGTGCTTTCAAAGTCTATCCATGTGCTTCTAATGGTGGAATGGCTTCAATATGTGAAAACTGAACAGAAAATATAGGTAATCTGAGAAACGTCAGCAGAGGTAGCAGGCTTATATACCAAGTACAGTATTTACTCTTTCATCATAAAAAATGCCTCTGTGAATGAAATGTAGGACCGATTTAAATAAAAATAAAATCTCTATATCTCCACTACTGAACAGAACTCTACCTTTATGAACAAACAGAACTGCGACAATCAGTCAGTCATTGTCCAACCCGCTATATCCTAACACAGGGTCATGGGGGTCTGCTGGAGCCAATCCCAGCCAACACAGGGTACAAGGCAGGAACAAACCCCAGGCAGGGTGCCAGCCCACCACAGGGTGCACACACACACCCATACACCAAGCACACACTAGGGACAATTTAGGATCGCCAATGCACCTAATCTGCATGTCTTTGGACTGTGGGAGGAAACCGAAACACCCAGAGGAAACCCACACAGACATGGGGAGAACATGTAAACTCCACACAGGGAGGACCTGGGAAGCAAATCCAGGTCTCCTTACTGCTAGGCAGCAGCGCTACCATGCCGCTGCAACAATCAGGGAACACAATATAACTACCACAAACAAAGTACCTGGATATTTAAGGACAGTCTATAAGTAGATGTATATAAATCAAGAGTTATAATATCAAAGCAGCTCTTATGACAGTTCACCCATACTGATGTAGTCACTGAGGGACAACAGTGGCCTTTCATGAGAACTATGGAAAGAATGAAAACAACTTACAAAAGGCCCACATACAGTTATTCCGGAAAGTATTCACAGCGCATCACTTTTTCCACATTTTCTTATGTTACCGCCTTATTCAAAAATGGATTAAATTCATTTTTTTCCTCAGAATTCTACAAATAACACCCCATAATGACAACATGAAAAAAGTTTACTTGAGGTTTTTGCAAATTTATTAAAAATAAAAAACTGAGAAATCCCATGTCCATAAGTATTCACAGCCTTTGCTCAATACTTTGTCGATGCACCTTTGGCAGCAATTACAGCCTCAAGTCTTGTTGAATATGATGCCACAAGCTTGGCACACCTATCCTTGGCCAGTTTCGCCCATTCCTCTTTGCAGCACCTCTCAAGCTCCATCAGGTTGGATGGGAAGCGTCGGTGCACAGCCATTTTAAGATCTCTCCAGAGATGTTCAATCGGATTCAAGTCTGGGCTCTGGCTGGGCCACTCAAGCACATTCACAGAGTTGTCCTGAAGCCACTCCTTTGATATCTTGGCTGAGTGCTTAGGGTCGTTGTCCTGGTGAAAGATGAACCGTCGCTCCAGTCTGCGGTCAAGAGTGCTCTGGAGCAGGTTTTCATCCAGGATGTCTCTGTACATTGCTGCAGTCATCTTTCCCTTTATCCTGACTAGTCTCCCAGTCCCTGCCGCTGAAAAACATCCCCACAGCATGATGCTGCCACCACCATGCTTCACTGTAGGGATGGTATTGGCCTGGTGATGAGCGGTGCCTGGTTTCCTCCAAACATAACACCTGGCATTCACACCAAAGAGTTCAATCTTTGTCTCATCAGACCAGAGAATTTTCTCTCTCATGGTCTGAGAGTCCTTCAGGTGCCTTTTGGCAAACTCCAGGCGGGCTGCCATGTGCCTTTTACTAAGGAGTGGCTTCCGTCTGGCCACTCTACCATACAGGCCTGATTGGTGGATTGCTGCAGAGATGGTTGTCCTTCTGGAAGGTTCTCCTCTCTCCACAGAGGACCTCTGGAGCTCTGACAGAGTGACCATCGGGTTCTTGGTCACCTCCCTGACTAAGGCCCTTCTCCCACGATCGCTCAGTTTAGATGGCCGGCCAGCTCTAGGAAGAGTCCTGGTGGTTTCGAACTTCTTCCACTTACAGATGATAGAGGCCACTGTGATCATTGGGACCTTCAAAGCAGCAGAATTTTTTCTGTAACCTTCCCCAGATTTGTGCGTTGAGACAATCCTGTTTCGGAGGTCTACAGACAATTCCTTTGACTTCATGCTTGGTTTGTGCTCTGACATGAGCTGTCAACTGTGGGACCTTATATAGACAGGTGTGTGCTTTTCCAAATCATGTCCAGTCAACTGAATTTACCACAGATGGACTCCAATTAAGCTGCAGAAACATCTCAATGATGATCAGGGGAAACAGGATGCACCTGAGCTCAATTTTGAGCTTCATAGCAAAGGCTGTGAATACTTATGTACATGTGCTTTCTCAATTTTTTTATTTTTAATAAATTTGCAAAAATCTCAAGTAAACTTTTTTCACGTTGTCATTATGGGGTGTTGTGTGTAGAATTCTGAGGAAAAAAATGAATTTAATCCATTTTGGAATAAGGCTGTAACATAACAAAATGTGGAAAAAGTGATGCGCTGTGAATACTTTCCAGATGCACTGTACAATGGACACACAACAATAGAGCTAAACTGGTCTCAGCTGATTTGCTCATGACTGATGCAACATACTCGTCACTTTAAGATCATAGCTTAAATAAACAGTTGGGAAAATGTTGCAGAAAGTGGCAAATTATTCATTTTAGGACATTTTTAACTTTAAGGAAATGTTTTTTTTCATGCCATTCCAAAATGCACATAAACTAAGGGGAAAGGAATATTTTACAGAATATTAAATGCACCCAGAACATCTGGCTCTGACATTTATTTCTTCCACAATGCCAGACAGGGTGGGGTGGGGGGTAACCACTTTTTTTTTTTTTTTTTAACACTTTATTAAATACTTCATCAGGCTATATAAAATTCATTTTTTGTATTGACACTTCATTGAGTACAGTTACAACTGTAATAAGCAAAAAAAAAAAACATTTATATACATAAACACTCATAATTCAACTCAATGATTAACATATGATACGGGTAACCTCTAATAGGTTTCGGCTGTCTAGCTACTGCCAGGATAGCCTTTGGCTTGAAGACTCTACCATAGCAAAAATGTGTTTAGAAAATGGAGAGACTAAATGTCTTTTCACAAGAAATGTGTAAAATAAACATCATGTGTAAAAATATTTTTTTCTATTTTCAAGCTTATAAAGCTTCTGGGTCAATTTGTTTTTAATGCTGATTCTGGAAGAACACCATGAGTAGTTGTGCAATTATAATACAAAAAATATAATTATGCTTTGTATGTTTCAGGGTACAAGTCAATATATGGCTAGCAGTTCATTACATTTCCAGGGCTTATGCCTAAATAAATGATTTCAATGGCAAATCTTGCTTATATTCTGTTATGTTTGCCATTTGTCATGTCACTGAATGACGGGTGTCTTGTCTGGGGTTGGTTCTTGCCTTGCACCAACCCAGCAGAAACGGCCTATAGTGACACCAAGCTGAATGTTATGTAGTTTGAATTACCAAATTTATTTATAAACTGAATTTAACTAGTTCTTCATTTAGACAAAATAAAAAAGGCAAATAAAAGCAAAGCTTTAGATTCATTATTGCATATATTTTTAACAATATCAGGCTTACTGTCAATCTGCTTTGTGAATTGAGTGATAGGCATTGTACTGCAGATAATGTTTGCTGTGACAGCTGCTACATTAAAGTAGGTATGACTGACTTTTAAATACAAGCAAGATGTTAAAGACCACTGGTAATTAATGCCTGTTATTTGAGTATGATGTGAAGGTATAATAACTTCCGTGACATTCCATGTAATTTAACACTAACCTATACTTATCTGCTGTCTGCTATTAATTTACCTAAACCTTATCATTCACCAGAAAAAGTCTAATAAAACACTTTTAGTATAATTTATTAATTACTTCTCACTAAGGAAGAATTCAGATTATTGATAAAAATGACTGCTGCCTTGAATTCTCAGTATCAAAATACACCTGACAGCACTTAATGTCCACCACACCCTATACCTATTTTCATCTCAAAACTGTGACAAATTTGTCTGCTCAGGTATCGTCTGCACTTTGTGTCTTTTCAAACATGCTGCCTTTCACCTCGCAAACATACAATTAAGCATGTTTTAAAGTCTTTCACCACTAGCCTGTCTGCCTCATAATGTTGTTGGAGACCACTAATACACAAACAAGCAAAAACTGGAAAAGAATAAATGTGTAAATTAATGATTTGCTCCCAGTGGACAGTGTTAAAAAAATTACTTACTGGTTAGGAGCAGAGGTTTAAAAGGTTTGCTCATATAGTAAGTACAAATTATGATCTTGTGGTATGAAAAATGTTTTGAATATTTATTTAAAGATGCACTGACAGATGGCTTACATGTCGAAGAGCAAAAATCACTAAGTCTCTATTTTATATTAACATCTTAAATACTGGAGAACATCACTCCTTCTATTTACAAATACAATATAGGAAGGAGCTTTTAGCTGAAGTATTTACAATAAGAGTTTAACAGTCAAACAGCCTGACACTTAAAGACTCAAAATCAAAAATATGCGTTCCTAAAATTGTTTTCACTTTTCAGTGTGGAATAAACACTTCTTTCCTCTTTTGTCTCTGTAAGCTCAGATCGCTCTACTGTATTAACTGGGGCTCTCCAGCAGCACAGACAATCTGTGGTATGCTGCCAGGGCTTCTATATCCAGAAGACACCACATACGAATATATTGTACAGAATTCTAAAATTACAGAAACAAAGGAAACTAATGAATGCATTATAAACAGTTTAAAGTGAGCTGCTTACCAATAAGCAAGTGATGGATGCTCTTTAAGAACCCTTGTTGGCACAGCTGGCAACTTCTGAAGATCTGATCTTGCACTTTCATCACTACAAGTAAGAAAACAGAGCCATTGTAGAAAATGAAGTATATATATTGAAACAAATACCACAACAGTAGACATTAACTTCATTTAAGAATCAGCGATACAGCATGAACTGTGCTCAGATGTGCAAACAAGACAATTTTTTTCACCTACTTGGGTTTATAGTGATAAAGAGGAAATGTATCCCACGATACCTAGCTGCCATTCACGCAAATGTAAATACAAAAAACTTGGAAGAAGCTGCAAGTTCTTCATCAGAATTACAGCACAGATCTCAGAATGAATCAAGCAGAGGTGTACCCTTTTATATTTAATTTGCTATTTCACACAATTTCTGTTGAATGCACGAAAGGTAATTCTGGTAAGTTACCCTTGTGGAATAATGAGAGCACAAGCTCAGAAATGGGGCCTTGTAGTTTATCTGGCTTTTTGGGTTAGGTACTATCTAAGCTCTAGCATATAACCAGCCACTTCATAAAAGGCAAGACTGTTGTGTCAATTCTACTATATCACCATGCCACAGGTCACAGATGACCATTTCTCTGCATCCTAATGGAAAAAAAAAGAATGGTCTTTCTCCTCGAGCACCCACTAGTCTCATTGATAAACAGATCAAAATAAAGATGGGCCAGTGTCAATAGTCTATTTAATTTACTGTGTGTAACATACAGAGAGATGTGATGAAATTAGAACAGATCAATGGCATAATCACAGCTTTGAGGCACACTGTTCAGACAACAGCAAACACATAAATGCTTTACAGATTTAACTGATGCTCTCTGTCTTTATCAGTTTACCATTTTGTTTCACCTTTTGTCTTTTATATAAATGCACCTACGTGATGCCTAACCTATGCAAGGGTGAAATTCACAATGTGGAACGCATGTTCCTTGTAAGAATTAGTTTTGAAGGACTAGACATGGTAGCAACAGCAGAGGCACCACCCAAAGCACTGACAAATGAGGACTCAAATCAGGTTAGGCAAGTGTTGGTTGCAGTCTTAAGCCTCAGGCCTTCCATGATGGACTTAAGCTGTAATCAGTGGACGTGCAGGGTGGGTGCACGGCTTGTAAAATGTTAGAACACTGCTGTGGGTGTGGGCATGCCCTGTGATGGGCATTCATTCATTCAGACTAGGGTTACTTCCTAAATTTGTTCCTGAAAATACTGCTATGTAACTTTGAAGAAAGACATCAGTTTAGTTCTTTATGTATTTACTCACTGTTGCTAACTAGCATATACTGCCATCTTCTGTGTTTGAAACAAGTTATGCCACCACGACAGGCACTCCTCTTGTGCTTACCACAGAACACGGGCTTGCATACATCTCATATATCACTTTACAGTGGTCATTTGTTCAAGTAAAAAAAAAGATATGTTGTTAGATTCTTATGATTTTTTGAAAGACCCCAATTTCACCTTTGTGACATTTCTTTAACTAAACTACATGTAAAATTCTGTTACAACGAACTTCTTTACAGCGAAATTTTCATTACAACAAAGTATTTTTATGGTCCCGACAGTTTCCCCATATGACACGAGTCTATAGAAATCTCATTACTACGAAGTACATTCAGCAGATACTATCATTAAAACGAAGTGCCCAAAAGACCTTGAAATGCCTGAATGAATCATCCACAGAGCAGTTTTTTTCTGTGGTCGCAGCTCAGTTGTGCACAATGATCCCCAAACAGAAACATTGTAAAAATAAATAAATAAATAAAATTCTTTCTTCGAACTTTGCTCATACTGTTTTTTTTGCTGTTTTTGGTGGTTTTCAGTGATACCTTTTGCTTATTGCTCGTCAACATTTGAAAAACATCCATTGGAATTTAACTCATTGTCACCCTCCTTATAGAAATGGCAGACACGAAAAAACGATAACAGTTCATATTAGAAAAAAAAAAAAAACTTTACATTTTTGGAGCTCTCGAAAAGAAAAAAGACATTGCCAGTGAAGTCGGAATTTCGCCATCGACACTGTCAACTTTCTTGAAAGACCGAGCCAAAAAAAAAAAAAAAGAAGAAAAATCTCGGGTTGCAAATGTATGTGAACTGCTGCACTTGAAGACGTCGAAAAAGCAGTTTTTATGTGGTTCAGTGATGCTCTTTCAAGAAACAGTCCTATTAATGCAGCACTCATTCAAGAAAATGTGAGGTTTGTAAACTCTCCTGGGACCTCTCCCAACTGGACAACACACCAAAGAGCATCCCGAAGTGCGATCACCGCGTCTGTGGAAGACTGCTTATATGTTGCCAGGGCAACAGCAGGCTCACAGCTCTGCTGCATGATGGAATATAAGGAGTTAGGGCCTACTCTGGCAGCATCAGGTACAAGTCTACACCAAGACACTTACTCATACACTCATACCAATTTGCAAATGACATTTAACCAATTGAACATGCAAGTTCAACAAAGAAATCGTCCCAGCTAAAAAACTGTTTATTAAAATCAAGCAAAGAAATGCAGTTCTCAATCCCAAAATCACTAAATGGGGGAAATAATATGATTAAGATTATTTTCATTACATTTACGTACATTATATGGGTCTCCGAGTTACTATTTCTATTTAGTGCCTTATGCAAACTGTTCCTTTTTAGCTTTTACTATTGAAACGTCTTGGAGCACCACTCCAAGGCTGGCGTCCTTCAACATCTGCAATAAGATGCTGCAGATGTTCTATCAAACAGTTGTGGCGAGCGCCCTCTTCTATGCAGTGGTGTGCTGGGGAGGCAGCATTAAGAGGAAAGACGCCTCACGCCTGGACAAACTGGTGAGGAAGGCAGGCTCTATTGTTGGCATGGAGCTGGACAGTTTAACATCTGTGGCAGAGCGAAGGGCGCTCAGCAGGCTCCTATCAATTATGGAGAATCCACTGCATCCACTAAATAGTATCATCTCCAGACAGAAGAGCAGCTTCAGCGACAGACTGCTGTCACTGTCCTGCTCCACTGACAGACTGAGGAGATCGTTCCTCCACCAAACTATGTGACTCTTTAACCCCTTAACTGCCCTCTGCCGGATATATCCGGCACCGTTGTTTTATTGCTAACTCCATACTGCCGGAATTATCCGGCACATTTGCCTGTGGTTATATGAATGCCTGGCAAGTAGTATAACTGACGGTTTGGCGTGGGTATTATTACTACGTTGTATTTCGACAAGTCTGTGGTTGTTTTGGCCGGTCATGTGACATGATTCGCATGTAACAGCTGTGAATATGGCGAAACGTAAACTGACTTCAAGTGAGGCTTTGCAGGCGATTTTGGACAGTTCTGATCATGATTGTAGCAGTTCTGAAGAAGATTTTAGCGACAGTGATGAGCAGCAACGTGCGCTGCATGATACTTTGAATGAAGACGCATCGGATGACGGCGCTGAGTGGGTGTATCCCCAGCATCTCAGCTGGGCTGCTGCCCGTGGTGAACTACCTTTTCTGCATTCGTTTGAGGGAACGTGTGGCTTTATTGTTGATGTAAACAATTACACTGCTAAGCAGTTTTATGAGCTGTTTGTGTCACCTGATTTGATCAGACATTTTGTTCATCAGACAAATCTGTATGCAGCACAGTTTATTGAGAAAAATCCCAATTTACCTCCACATTCCCGTGTTCGTGCTTGGTTTGACACTGATGAAAACGAAATGAAAAAATTCATTGGGATTTTGATGTTGATGGGAATAATCAGAAAACCAGATATTGAGATGTACTGGTCTACAGATCCTATGTATGCAACACCTATTTTTGCAGCTGTCATGACACGTAACCGATTCTCTTTGCTGCTGAAATTCTTTCATTTGAATGACAACAGAAACGAGCCAGATAAGAAAGATCCAAACCGCGACCACTTGTTCAAGCTACGTCCTTTGATTGATCATTTATTTGAAGCATTTCAGTTGCCCTACATGCCAGGACCGTCAGTTGCAGTTGATGAAAGTTTATTGTCATGGAAGGGCCGCTTACAGTTTCGACAGTATCTACCATTGAAAAGGGCACGGTTTGGTATCAAGATGTTTTGCTTAGCTGAGAATTCAGGTTACATTTATAGATTTCGTGTATACACTGGCAAAGAGGATCCTATGAGTAGTATTTCAGCAGTGTTGCCAGATGAATGTAAGGACTTTGGACTTTCAGAAAAACGCTGTCATGTCTGTTCAAAGAAGGGTCAGCGTAGAGACGTCAAGACCTTCTGCTCAAAGTGTCCCAGCAATCCAGGACTTTGTGCAGTTCCCTGCTTTGGCCTGTGGCACAGCAAACTCAAATACTGGGAATGAAACTATGATTGACTGAACTACTTTTGACTGTTCCGTTTTTGTAGTTGACAATAAATCCAGAAGCCTGAGAAAAGGTACATTTTGTGTTTTATTATGTGTTTGCCCATTTCTAGAACTTGCACAACATTTAGTGGTCAATACTGCTTGAATAAATGTAAAAAATGTAAAAAAAATGTAAAAAAGTAAAAAAACGAAAATTGTTCAGATTTCGCCTGGCGTGGGGAATATTTAGGGAGTTGGCGGTTAAAGGGTTAATTCCACCCGGGGGGGTAAACGTTAATATTTAACATTATACATAGTTATTGTCTGTTTTTTTCACCGCATTATTATCATTCTTTAATTTAATATTATTTATTGTATCAGTATGCTGCTGCTGAAGAATGTGAATTTCCCATTGGGATTAATAAAGTATCTATCTATCTATCTATCTATCTATCTATCTATCTATCTATCTATCTATCTATCTATCTATCTATCTATCTATCTATCTATCTATCTATCTATCTATCTATCCTCACCTACACGCATACATATGGATAGATTTAATCAATTTAGTAGTTTTCAGCTTGACCCTCTTAATATCTTTTCCTCAGGCCTGTCCTCACTCCAAGTAATAACTTTTGGTCAAAGAAAGTACTAAAAGTCTGTAATAAACTGCTGAGGGGATAGGAGACACAATCAATGAAGGCAGACTGACTGAAGAAACTGGAAATAGCAAACAGAATGTGAAGTTTGAGGTGAAAAATAGCAAGCCTTATTTTCACTAGCTGCACTTCTGATGTGCAACAATGACCATGAGGAATGCTTTCTGATTTAATTTAAGCAAACGTAATGCTTTCCAATGGCTAAATGCATCCAGGTTCAAAATTAACTTAAGACTTGGCCAGCATCAGAACATAGATTAAAAGTGACATTGACTGTTCAAATAAGGTAACCCACTGGAAAACATTAAATGCTAAAGAGCTGCTTAGTCAAGATAAAAACCAGGACATGACAAATTATATTTACTTTCACCTCTAAGAAAAAAAAAGTGAAGACATTGTAAAGTGGCAACTTAATTAGATAGATAGATAGATAGATAGATAGATAGATAGATAGATAGATAGATAGATAGATAGATAGATAGATAGATAGATAGATAGATAGATAGATAGATAGATAGATAGATAGATAGATAGATAGATAGATAGATAGATAGATAGATAGATTTAGAATTGTGCACAAGTCCTAAGTCAATTCAGGGGAATTCTGCAATCAACTTGACTTAAAGAAGCTGATCTGAGAAAGGTGATCTAGCAAGACTTTGTGATTTGCCAACATCTATTAGTAATCATAATCCCTGAAATAAAAAACAAATTAAGAAAAAAGATCCTGAATAATTTTTTAAAGCACGGAACTGAAAGCTGAGCTATAAAAACACAATGCAGGCAATTAATAAGACTTTAAAAGATAAACAGGAAAGTTGTTTCATAAGAGTTTCTTGGTATGTATGTAGTCAGTCATTGAAAAAGAAGTACATGTTTATCAAGTTTGGCAAGGTCTAAAGTGGTTCTTGGGTGGCTGGTGTTTGCCATATCCCAAGGCTCACTGCAAGCCTAGACGTCTGTAAATTTAAGAAGCACAAAAAGTATGTATAATATCTTTAGGGAAGCATACACTTGAGAAAAAGAAATTTAGTGTCTGTGACCATGGGGAGAAACTATTCTTTACAGGCTGCCAAGTGATTTAATAGATAACCCAAAAAGATCTTCACTCAGTGATGTGCTCAAACATGCATAACAAAAGAAACAATGAGATAATTCAGACTTGCACTCATTAACTGTCAATAGATGCATCTGGCTGGTATTCAGTGTGAATAATATTTAGTTGTTGTGTATGAGCAAGTAATAAAACTTGCCCATGTGTCTTGCAGCTGCCCAAATTAATTAACTTCTTTGTATTTAGTCATCATTACAAAACTAAACAACAAAGCTTATTTCTTCATTCTTGAATCCCCACATCCACTCTCTCAATTGGTTGGCTTGCTTTCTTTTATTTAACACAATAAACATTAACACAAAAATCTGCATTAGCATAAGCCTCCCTAATTCAAGAGATGTAATGATTTACTTCAAGAGGTAAAACTACACAATAAACATGAGGCGTTGCATCAAATATTTGAAATATTACTGCAAAATGTGTGTTTGAGTTTAAATGTTTAAATATTCTAGTCTGCAACAGAAACTTTTGCCCCTCTGACAGAGGTCTAGATCCCTAGTAAAGGATCAAAAAAACATGATACTTGTAATCACAGACCTTGAAATAGTCTAAAAAGGATACTTCACACACATTTGTTTGAAATTTGTCGTTTTTAACCTTCTGGGGGTGGCTCTTACAGGGCCAAGACCACAGGTGAATAATCAGATATCAAAAATATTATATTTGTGATCAGCAACCTTGGAATAGAATAAAACGACACTCCACATGACTATATTACACATCCCCATGTTTTCTTAAAGTTTTGTAAAGAGGAGTAAATTTGATCCCTTATTAGGGTTGAACCCCTGGGGTGAGTTATGTGGCACACGTAACTTTAATTCAAGTCCTTCTGATCATTTTTCCTGAATACACTTATTTGCTTTGAATGTTATCATATTCATGATCAGCAAACTTGAAATAGCATAAAATGGCACTTCACATGCCTATACTGTATTACTGATTCCCTTTTTTCTGAAGTTTTGCGAAAAGGAGTAACTTTGACCTCTCATACCTGTTGATGTGGCATGCACAACTTCAAGTCCTTCTGTTCGTTTTTACGGAAGACACTTATTGGTTAACTATTTAGCATAAGGGTGTAATGTCCTTCATGAAATGCAGTCCAAAAATGTCCTAAAAATGTTTTACTTTTCAGGCCTGGAGGACCGAAAATTGAATGGAACCCCAAAACACTCAATGTACATAACTAGACATCAAGACAAGTCAACAGTATATCACATGCAGGGGGATTTCTCGTATTGGTCTGTCAGGGGGCACTGGGCAAAAAAAAAGTGATTTCAAAGTGTTCATAAGTAATTCTTTCAAACACAAAAACATAAGTTTTCATAAACTGTGTTTAATTCAAAACGGTCAAGAATAGGTTTCATCACTACAGTAGAATTCTAGCTTGACAAGTGGATGTGGCCTGATTTCTGTAAACAATGAAACTGTCCCTTCCACCACCACAATGACCTTCTATCCTGACTGTGGAGGAGGCCTCACAGTTGATGCCAGCTGCCAGGAACTTCACAACAATCTAGAAATGCCCAATGGGTCCATAAGGTTTTTCGCAAGTGTAGGTAAAACTGTTCTAACAGCAAATTAACATTGCATTCATCTAAAGTCCTATTTATCTGCTCAAACCCCAGTCAAGTCAGAGTCAGGCAAGCTAACTCTGCTCCACATTGGCCTATTAACTAACCTTGTACTTAAAGAAGCACTTCTCAATGGCACATGTTTGTATTTTTCTTTTTTCTTGGACTAGTGTTTCTATTGTTCTTTGACCCCACCCTGTTTCTGAGTATTCAAACAACAGCATTTCCTGCCACTTCATCATTAATTAAATTTGATCTCATCTACATTGATCATATCTTTACTTAAATCTGCTGTTACAGGATCCACATTAAATCCAGTCCAAACATACATGTAACCGAGATCATGTGCATTTGGAATCGTGTATATTGTTTTACTAAATAGAAATTACACTGAATATTTGGGGAAAAATCCAGGAGATTTACAAAAATGCAGATGGATGGACAATATGAACAGTGTGTATTTACTTAAACATAGTTTTGAGGGTGTCCTGTGGTGGGTTGGCACCCTGCCCGGGATTGGTTCCTGCCTTGTGCCCTGTGTTGGCTGGGATTGGCTCCAGCAGACCCCCGTGACCCTGTGTTCGGATTCAGCGGGTTGGAAAATGGATGGATGGATAGTTTTGAGGTAACTAATGGATGTCTTCACTGAGCTTTTTCAGTAGTAAAGGCAAAAATTATTTTGTGTTTAATACTATCAGTAAATGCACAAAACCTGCCAAACAATCTAAAAATCAAATAATCATTCCAACAGCTTTGTGCTCTGAAGTCACCTAAAAATAACAATTGTACTTCGTCCAGTTCATGTTGACAACACTAATGTCAAGTGAGTTTATATTTATTGTCATTTCAACCATATACCATTAATACAGCACATAGTGAAACAAAACAACATCCCTCCAGGACCACAGTGCTACATAGTACACAGGACTGCAGAAAAAGCTACACATTATAATGTAAAGTGCATGTGTGCAAGTATTGCAGTAACTGCAAGAGCAAAGAACACATTAGAACTTCAAGCTGTCTGTTTCATTTACTCTATAAACAAAGTATTAGCTGGCTACTTAATTCACTTGGCTTGCCTTAATAAGGTATGGGTAACCTACTAGACAGATATCACTAGCCCCTTGCAGTCAAGGTAAACATCATAAAATGCTGGTATAGACATTTCAGATCACGTCTCTACTTGCACAAGCATGAGAGAAGAGGGGGGGAAGTAGTGAGAAAAATGCATTACTTCTTCAAATCTATTGGTAAGAAAGTAATTTTATTTTACACTGGAAGGCCACCTGGATATAAACTGCAAGGAAAACAGTAAACTGTAACCTGCTAGAAACTACTACATTACTGCTGCCGCCGGTGTCAGATGTCACAGAATAAAAGAAAAAAACCCACAAATTCAGGTGGGCACAAAGAGATTACATGACCATTTGGACAACCTGCTGGAGGTGTCTGTGTGTGTGATGGCTCAAAGAGGAGAAAAACACTAATGAAAACTCGGGAGCAGTCAACCAGCAAGCCTGAATTCACTTGGACTCTCTGCTATATTTAAAAATAGATTTCCTGCCACACCGCCTCCCCAGTATCCACCCCAGGCAAATGTAAATTAGTTATAAACAATAAAATTATCCAAAAGTAACAAAGAACTTTGAATCACTCAAGTGAGAAAAAACAATCCCTTGTACAGTAGCTAGCTGGACTGCTTTAAGTCTTCAGAAACTATCAAGGGATTAAAAGTGATTGGCAAGGGATTAAGAAAGTAGTTGTCATGTTGGTAATATTATGGGGGAAAAAAAAGGACACCACTTTAAGAAAAGATTACTAAGAAGAAAGAGAACCACTATACAAACTGACCCCTGTATAAAGGGGACAAATAATTTCTTTGAACAATCTGTTTGCATGTGGCTCAGGCAGACTATTGGAATGAAGGTTTTAGTACTAACTGGGAATGCTTTTGTTCATCTGCTTGTTATCTTTCTCTCTCTCTCTCTCTAATCCAGGCAAAATGTGAAATCCAGCTGCCAAGCCTTACAGACACTGTGTCACCTCTTGTGTTTCTAAACTCCAAGTGATTATGCAAAACACGTGGCCATATTTTTGACTAAGGTTTGCCAGCAGTAGCAGAATTCTATAGCGGTATACATGGTGGCTCTGTGGCTAGGGATCTGCACTGGCAATTGGAAAGTTGCCGGTTCGAATCCCATAAATGCCAATAGGGACTCTGCTCTGTTGGGCCCTTGAGCAAGGCCCTTAACCTGCAATTGCTGAGCGTTTTGAGTAGTGAGAAATATGCAAAGAATTACAGTATTATACTTTCTTAAATACTAGCTGGAACTGAAGCAGAACTGGGTAACAATGAAAATGAAAACTTAGCTGCTACCTTTGTGGACATATTTAAACTTTACATATTATGTTTTTAATGTCACAAATTTTGCTACAGTTGGAAAATTCTCCCTTTAACATTAGATAATAAATCTGCTCTCCTGTGCTACTTTTTCAGAACTATATAAACATGGAAACAATTAAACAACTACCCAACACTAGCAATCAAACTAGCAAGTCTCCATCATTAATATCTTTTAGATGTTTATGAGGACCACCAAAAAACAGGAGTATAAAGCTGCAAAGAACGTGCTTCAAAAATGGGCATCATACAAAGTTAAAAGCGAAACTCAAATAACTAAGCTGTCCTCACTGATTCATGTCATTAACCATAATGTTTGAGGAAAAATGTTGAACCCATGATTAAAAATGTGAAAGCTTAAAGCTCAGGTCAAGAAAACCTGCTTTATATAAAGAAGATGCTTACTTTCAGTGCTGGCAGCGGTACCACTTAGGCCAATGTAGCTCAAGATTAACTGACACCAAATATAAAAGTGTCAGCACTAAAATCCTTGCTTTCTTTCCATGCTTGCCTTTTCATTCTCTCTTTATTATGTAACCTAAGGCCATGCCTGAGGAATATATTAGTCTTCTATCTGCCTGGATGAGAATCTCTAAAGTGTTCTTATCACCAAACAATGGCATTCATGACAACAACAATAGTATTTCTTAAAGGTTTTATGCTAATTACCTTCCCAGGTGTAAAACTGCTTCAGATCTTTTTCTCTGTCATCAACATGCTGTTTTCACATCCTCACCCTGCTTCCTGACTGCCCACCTTCCTTTGATTGTCAGCACAGCATATAGTGCATGTGGATTCAGACAACTTGTAAGCAGCATGTAGCTGCAGGCTCCGCAATGTTTTTCTTTCAATAGTCCTGCTGTGAGGCTCATTAAAAAATAGGAGATGGTGTACATATGTGTGAGACGCCTTCTCTGCATGCACAAATGTGTGAGGAGCAACTAAACAAGTCATATTCCAGCTACAACTACTTTATTTTTCAAGATGTTTTAAAAATAATCAAGGTTATTATTTTTTTTTTAATTTTAAACACAAAGTTTAACAGTTTCAAAACTCTTTTTAAAAAGGCCCCAAGCTTTAATGTTCAAATAGTGGCACCACTTCAACAGACCCTAAGAGTTTCAAAACACCTAAAATAAATAATTACTTAATATGTCAAAGATATAAACCCACAGTCTACTGTACAGTTGAAAAAAAATCATTAAAGGAGTAGAAGCAGAGGAAATTATTTACAAGAAGACCAATGCAAAGATTGAGGAATATAAAAATAGCACATAAATATAAACATTTACACTAACAGTAAACACAGGCACTGATCATTCTATCCCACTCATTAAACCGGGGAGTATTTGAACATTTTTTTTTTTTCTTAATAACAGACTTATAAAGGCCATTTTGGCAGATGGCAAGGGGCCTTGCCCAGCTGGGACGACGCTTTGTTGACAGGACCGGGGGAGCAAGCCTGAGCAGAATATTACCTCCCCTGGGATGCTAGATGGCAGCCCCCATGGGTTGCAGCCTGTTGGGATCTGGGGGCGCCACCAGGGGGTGCTACAGCTGCTCTTGAGCCCGTATGGGCAATCCTTTCACCCGACAGAGCCTGCGCAGGGAGCCAGAACCGGGTGGAAGAAGCTTGTCGAGGAGAAAAGAAAAGAAAAGAGAAGGAAAGTAAAGTATTGTAGGCTGTTAGTGCTTTGGACTGTGTTATACTTGTGGGAATGGGGAAGACGTTGCCCACAAGTGAAGAAACAAAAATAAAGAACATTTGTGTTTTTATCAGTGTGTCTCCTGCATCGGTCTGTGTCGGGTTGGGTTGCTGGCACCCCCCCATAGAGTTGTCACATCATATAATCTCTAAATAAATATATCCCTTATGGATTTTTCATATTCCCCCGTGTCTATGTTGGTTTTCCACCAGTGTTGCCCAAAAGTATGCTGGCTAGGTTAATCAGCAATTCCACATTGACCCTCCACAAGCATGAGAGTGAGTGGGTGCAAGTGTTGGTCAGGCCTGCAATGGAGAGGTGCTTCTTTTCAAGGGTGTTTTTATGCCTTGTGTCTAGTACTTCAAGAAGCGGCCGTGTCCCCTGTGAACTGAATGAAAGCAGGTATGAAAATGTTATATCTGGTCACCCACTCACTTTCTGATCCTGCATTTTCCAATAGTTCATATATACATACATATTCACTTACAAGAAAAAATATTTTACAGAGATTTTGCGGAATACAACACTGAGATGCTCTCAGCTCTGGGGCTTCTGTACAGCATGTCAGAATATGGGGCACCAGTGTGGCTAAAAAGGCATCACATTGGAAAACTGGATACACAATTCAGCATAACTATCAATATTATTACTGGGCGGTATCAAGACAACTCATAATTTCTGGCAACCAACACTCCCAACCTTACAAAGATAGGACAATATTATAGGAAAATCATTGCAATGTGCAGCTACCTATATACAGCACAATATCCAGAGCAGGGGTCTCCAACCTTTTTTTCCCTGAGAGCTACTTTTACAAAATGAAAATGGCCGACAGCTACTCATGTTTTCTAATGTTTATTCTCATAGCGTATTTCAACCCAAACAAACTGAATCAGCTTGTTTTGCCTTAACATTTACGAAATGTTGGTGTCCACAACTCACATTTTGCACTAAACATCACAAAAAATATTTAGTTCACCTGCAAGTGTATTTTGTATGTCTGTATGCATTTTCAAGTATATCTCACACTATTGAATTAAAACATGAATCTTGTCAAAACAAAACAATGCAATTCCAAATACACAGATCTGACCTATTCATTTGTCATTTCATTCCATGTCACTGTTTCACTTCACAAGAATATTCACATGTCCAGTTGCATGTGTGATGTGTTTTTTAGTTAGTGAGATGACTGGCACAGCATGGAGTCAACAAGAGAGGTGTATGGTGGAGTGGAGCCACTTAGGTTCATTCTTATGGAGTCATTTAAATGTCCGTCTGTCAGTCTTGTTCTGAACTTTGATTTCATGACATTCATGTCAGACTCACAAAGGTATGGAGACCCAAACAAAGCAGACATTTTCAGAGCTGTTTGGTGAAGTTTCTTATAGTTATCTGGCTCTACTAAGCTCCAGAAATGCTGAGACTACTGTTGAGATTTTAACTGCACATTATTTAAGGTTTACCAATATATAATATATAAAATCCAATGTCTGTCTGTCTGTCAGCTTTCACGAGAGAACCACTTAATGGATTTAAAACGGGTTTTTTTTCTATAATTTGCTTGAACATTCCCGTTAATTTTGCAGCTTCTATCATTTCACTAAGTATCATAATTCGCTTGCTGTACCAATTTATTTGCGCGAATCCGAGATCCACGCAACAGTGCCGAAGGAAGGGGCTTTCCTCACTCACTCGCCAGCTTCGGGGCGTTTTCCTTAGCTAGCAAATGAGAGAACAATTGAATTCAACTTTGTTTGATATTTAAAATAAAGTTTTACTTAGGTCTTGATGAGTTTGAGTCCGGATATTCTCTTAAGTGTATGCCACATTGAAAACATAGATTGCAATTCAGATTGTGGATCATGATTTTGTGTTAAAATGATCATGATATGATTTTTTGGAAAAATTGCCCACCCCTAATTTGACTGATCAAGTTTTTAAATTTATGTAGGATTCATTAACCCTTTGGCGAGCTAATTGGAAAGGAGTTGCGTGCGGCATGTTGGAGACCCCTGATCCAGAGGGTCTCCTTAAATGATTAGTGCTGTTCTATGACAGGTCCAGCAGACTGGGTTTAAATCACATATCCAGTCTTATCCATGCGTAGTTTCTCCCTTTTACTGCTTTATTTTTTCAGTACTTTAGTCTTTCTCTTACATCCTGAAGACAATACGTGTGTCAGGGTAATTTACACATCTAAACTGCATTTGTATGTGCATGCATCGGACCGTGTGATGGACTGGTTTCCATCTTGTGCTCACTTCTGCTGGGACCAGCCTTTGTCCTTTACGATCCTGCGCTGGATTAATCAGTTTAGAAAATGTTATGAATATCATGACTTGAACAGTAAACTCTCCCACACACTGTAAACTAAAACCGCACCGTATTTTTATATTCTACCTTAAACAAGTATTTTCCGGAATGAGCAGTCATAAGAGCATTCTCTACAGAAGGTAGGTAATGGTACTTCTACTATTATGACTGACATCTATGAAATCTCCACATCTGCAGAGCATCTAGCTACAAGCAGCAGTATACAATCTAAGAGTCGTAAACTTGGTTGATGTAGATCTGCACATTTCTGCTTAAGTCAGTTTCTTCATCAGCTGTTACTGGAATGTCTTGTTTATAATAATGTTCCTTGTAAGTAATTCCTCCTACTTTAAGTTGAAAATACATAAGGCAGGAGGCCAAGTTAGCCACACGATTATTAGCTACCCCAATATTTGCAGCTCTTTTCTTGGATAAGAAAAGGAGAAGTAATCAAAAGAGTTTACAACATTAAGCAAGCGCCGGAAAAAAATGCACCAAATGCTATGATGAGAAAAACATTTTAGAGTTTTATAGAGAAGTCATTAAAGGGCCTGCAGCCAAATAGCTGCAACAAAACACATAATTAATTGAATTGTTCCGTTAAAACCAAGAAAAGGGAATAAAAACAACCAATAATAAAATAAATAAATAAGCCCAGCAGCCACTGTAAAAAATTAATTCTTGGGACTCTGGATCAACAGATACCAACAATGGCCAAGATAAAAAACAAAAACAAAATAATACACATCTCTTTTTCACAGACAATAAAAGAAAACCATCACAAAAACACTTTAGAACAGTCATGGCATTTTTTTAAAATAAATTTACTGCACTGATCAGTTCTTCTCAACCATTTGTCAAGTCTTAACGTTGGTTACATCTCTATATGTAATAGGCAGAAGTAAGTATTAGGTTCACTACTGCATTTTATTTATTCATACAAAGTTTATGTTTGATGGCCAAGTTTTTGTGGGACAAATTTTTTTATGAGATATCTTGGTCTCTCTGTAGAAATCTGCTGATGAAGCAAATCTGGGACAATAAACTTTAACTGAATTTGAACTGAATGGAATTGAATTAACACTGAACGTAAGATGCTTCAGGGGGTATTTAGACAAGGGTTCTTCAAGGATGCTCAAGCGTCAAAGTAGGTATTGTTTGTTACTATCAAAAAAAAGGAAAGCATGTTACAGTTAAAACATTTTTGGACTCTTCCACTAAATAAAAAAATAGTTTCTGCTTTATGCTACCCGGAAACTTCACTTATACTGTATAAGAGGAATACAACCTCGTGTGAAAACAGCCAATATTGTAACTGTGAATAAAATGTGATTAACTACTCAGAATTAACAGGATAGCCACATTTGCTCATGCTGGAGGATTCCACTTTTGAACAAGTATTCTTTAGACAGAAATAAGGGAAATAAATGCATAATAAACAGATAAAGGCTTGAAGGCAAGACATGTTTACTGCAGCACTAAAAACAAAAACTCTGAAAGCTGACACAGAAGAACGTAGCAACTGTAGGCCTTTAGGACTTTCTGAATGCACACTACAGGTAGGTATGGCAAAAACAAATCAAGAAACTAGTCAGATAAAATAAAGCTATGAGATGGCCTTGTGTTTATATCTTTATTTGAATTAGGCTTCCTTGACTCACCCCAGTCACACTAATCCAACACATTTCCTAGAAAGCAGAAAACTGTGGTCTTGCATAGAGCATCTTTAGTATCGAGGAAATGGTCAACGCTTGCATCTTTTTCACAAGGTTTGAGGAACTGAGAGTATAACTGAACATACCGCAAGGAGTACGTCAGCTAAGCTAGTCTGAATATTCTACTCAATACAGTAAAATGAATTAACATATTTAACTGGAATTAAATCAATCCTATTGTCAATGATATAATAAATTGTACAATACATTTTTTCGTTAATAAAGATAAGTTTCAAGGGAAGATTGTTATAGTCACTACTCACAGTGTAGGAAAGTGGCGACGTGTTCCATGTTGATTAGCACATGCAAGTAAAAGCTTCAACAATAATGACATCATTACCCTATAAATGCTATAATAAAATTGTGTTTATCATGGTGCTGGAGACTGGTGTCATGTCGTAGGTTGGTCAGGCATGGAAATAAGAATTGTACTATACTTCTGTTACTTCCACTATAGTACCAGCAACATGGTGAGATGCTGCAGTGTTAACACAACCATAGACACCACTATCAACTTTTAGATGTGCATTAAAATGATATCACTTTTACTTTTCCTTCAAATATACCTTAGATGCATATTGCATTGAGGTAAAATATCGCAATTACAATTTTATGCATGGAAAAGTATGTGCTGGACATACAAGATGTTGGTTTTATTTATATAGAAAACTATGCTTTTTATCCTATGTAACACATTTTTTGATGTATCACCAACAAACCCTAATATCAGAGTGTAAGAAATAACATTAAACCATTTATGGTGCATTGATTTATCTACTGTAGATTCCACACTTTAGAATAAAGGATTACAGAAAATTAATGAATGAGTTTGAGACAACACCAAGTACAATGCTTTGGTCTCTCCAAATGGGCCAGAGTATAGTTTCTACAGGAATGCCCACAGTACTCTAGTCTCCTTCACAAATGTAAGGATATTATGTTTTTACATTTATTTATGGCACTTCTGTTTTCAGTTTTAAAGCCCTGATTGTTAAGTTCAAAAGGTTTCCAATCATACAATTGAAATTTGAGAGGAAATATTAAACCTCCATCTAATTCACACTTCATCTTTCCACACAGAGAGGCCTACAAAAACACCTACATGCAGATAGGAGACAGTGTCAGCCTTGATGAGAACTTTTGATACTACAAAGGAGCACAAAAAGAGAATTGAGTGCTAGTGTGGAACGGACTTCTTATCTGAAGAACCAGAATCTTGAAGAAGCTACAGAGTGCCCATTTAGAAACCTTCAAGTATGAAACACAAATCCAAAACACGTTTTATCTGATGCCATATATAACAGCAGTTCATATTCAATAATATAAAGTCGAATGACAAGCAATCATATGTTCTAGATTTTCAATACTCTTACCTTTTGAAATCACCCTTTGCTTCCTGAAAGGAAGAAAAAAAGAAGTTGAAAAAAATAACAATAAATAACCAGATATTGTATGATTATAAAACAGTCTGCCTTTTCTGGTTTATTGGTCAACTTGAAGGCCAAGAAAAAAAAAAAAAACTATGAGAAATTTCCCATATTTTCTAAAGAAACAAAAGGGCTCTACACCTGGAGTGCAACTGTGCAGACAATGTGTCTATGAGAGATATTTTAGGGACTTTTCATCCAGCCAATGAACCATATATGGATATAGCACATTCCAATGGGGGGGGGGGGGGTGTAGTAGCATGAAATATGCAAATGACACATTCCACTTACACAAATCACAGCAGGGCAGGGGGCACCTTGGCACATATAATCTAAAGGCTGGCCTCCTACACTGGAGTGGGCGTAAACGCAATCTTGGAGTAATAAAGGTGTAATCATCAGGTAATATATTGATGACTAACTCTTATAGTACTCTTTCTAGGTAACTGACACAAGCAGTGCCAATTGTGAGATCACTGTCATTAGCACCAGATGACAAGCAGCACAAAAGACAGATGAAACACAGATGCAAGATATGGAAGAAGCTGGGCAGTAAATCAGCTATGTGGGTGTTGGACTTTGAGGCCAGTCAGGGAACTATGGGAATGGGCAGTTCAATTATATTCACGGCTCAGATTAGTTGTGAAAAGTCTGCCTTTGCAACAAACCTACCATTAATGATTCAGATAAAAGATGCACCAATCTATTGATTGTCCAGCATCTGCAAATGGTTAATTTTTGTTGTTACTGCTAAACTGGTCAAATAATTGATAACTGTTTGATTTTATATTAAACATGTAAGCCCAACGGCATTTGAAGCAATGAAAGACTTAACCTAGTGAGCAAAATAAAGCTAATAAAAAGTGCACTGTCAAGCAGTGTTCATGGAAATTAATGAAAGAAACGGATCACCTTATTTTTTTTAACATGAATGTGGCGTTCTATCACTGTCCACAGAAGAAATCACTCTGACCATTTCATACATGTCATAACTACTGTACAAATAATGTTTAAAAATAACCAAAGTGTGATCGAATAATTGTCAAACATTCAAATTGTACTACAAAGAACACTTTTTTGGAACCTTTAAATATGTGTGATTATTAGCAATAAAGTATTTGTAGCATTACTATTTTAAAATGCTTAACAAGTGGGTTACCATTTGACTGTACACATTATCAGCAGTTAGTTCAGTTAGTGAAGATGACTAGTTGGATTTCTACTTTCATCAAGTACTACTACTCCTCATACTTTCATTCAAAGCGACTTACAAAATCATAATCGAGTAAACATTGGTCCGGGAGACCGTTTGTCAACAAGTATTACAGAACCTCTACAGAACTGATCATCCCAAGTGAAGAACCCGGAACAGAATGCAAGCTAGTTACAATTCATTGGTTACAAAAACCTAACAGCCATGATCTGAGTAGTGAGAAAAGCGCTATATAAATGCAAAGAATTATTATTATTATGATCGGTTAGACAGAAATTCACATGAAGGGTTGGACTATTCCCTATGGAGTGCAAAGAGGTCTTGGTGAACTGTGCCAGATGAAGCATAATAAACATTATGGATTGTCAGGCTACAATAATATGAGTCAAGGACAGTTAATTTCAGCAGATGGTGTACTGCACTTGACCACTACAATTTCTGTTTATGCAAATTAAAAAATGCAGCTTCATACCAAACGTTCATTCTACAATGAAATTCTGTTTATACATGATTTTTGCACACTGCACCCTGTTTTAGATGACCATCCATTTTCTGTAGAATGTCTTACATTAGTTATAACAGATGGATATATGATCTACTGTACACTGATTCCAACCATAACATATTGAACTTCAAAATGCCCAAACAAATTTGAAAAATTTAAACTGGCTAGCCTTAAATCCTCCATGTAACACTGTCACCTACAAAGAAGGAAGTTTTGTGAATTTAGGAAGCTGATCAGAGATAATCAGCTATAAAAGTCATGATACATAGTTCAGCTTTAGTTTACACAGCACATATTTATATATACCAGGCAGTGCACTTCAAAGTGTTATGATTAAAACCAGAATGTTACAGATTGATATTCCTATTATTGGAAAATTTTCAGCCTGTAAAATGGCTCAAGAAATGCTTGATCAAGAAAAGAGCTATAAGAAGTAAAGCATGTTTGGTCTGCATCAGTGCGCAAAGCAACTGAAAGTACAGCTACACTGAAAAACAAAAATCATTTCTGAAGGTTCAACAGCCAAAATCTCATTTTCACTTTATAATGCAGGAATTGATCAACAGGTTTATCTGTTGCTAATCTATACAGACAAGGCCCTACTCTAATGTGAATATGAACAATAATCAGCAGCTAACTGTAATACACCACTGATGACTTTACTGCTGTTCGTCGTGGCATTTTAGATTAAAATTGCAGTGAACAAACAGGAGCTCATGCATTAGTTAACATGACATAACAGGAAAATGAGAAGCGATTTTGAGATTAAAATATGTTTAGTGGATGAGGCTGTTGGACTCTGATTGGAGTCCCTCGAAACAACATCGTTCCTTCCGAACGGCTGCTTTTCAGTGCGCACAATTCGATCAGCGGTGTCTTGTTTACGGAGTGTAAGTGGCATTGGGGTCCGCCCACGGTTCACCCCCTACTAAACACACTCGCACCACCTCCGGGTCGAGAACCCAAAGAGACAACAGCGAATATTGATAGTCACCGCCTGTTCCACAGACGTGAAATCAAACGAGAAAGATTCTTTCAAATGTACCAAGTCGTTACTGATGTAAACTACATAATTCAGTTCGTTGGAGTGGGAAAGTCAAGTACCGAGGTTCTGCAAGATCTTGAAAGCTGTACATCCGCGTGACTGATGCCGGGCAAAGGGCGACGAGACAATCCAGCCTAAAGACATCCTATCACAATTAAAAAGCAAGCAGCCCATTCTGCGCAGCCCTGGCACAGCCAAGACATGGTGTGCGCGTGCGCACAAACACAAACGGTCTACTCCAACTTTATTAGGTTCGTAACAATTCCAAACTCTAATGACTGCTTCTCACCTGCAAAGTATATGCCGCGAGCTTGAAGGCTGTTTCACTTTCCACTTCAATGTCTTCCTGTAGACAAGGGAAAGAAAAAAATACTGTAAATAAAAATGAAAAGCAAGGGGAGTTACAAACACAGATTGCCAGAGGGAGGGAGAGCAGGCGGGGCGGGGTGCCGCGCTCTGTACCTCCAGGTTCCACTCGGTGTTAGACTGAACCATCATGTGACAAGGGGGGAAAAAATTCAACCTCTAAACGATTTTTCTTGGTTTCAGAATAGCGAAAAGAGGCGACGTTATCTGTTTAACTTTGACAATATTTCACAATACTAACAAGCTCAAAATACGTTTCAGAAAATGCTCCGTGAGCGCATGTTTGGCGTACTATTTTGACAACACCCATACTGAAGATAACGGTTGGTATGACCTGGTAGAGCAGGTTTTTGCTTTACGATAATAAGTCTGTCAGTCTGGCTGCGTGACGCGCCGAGTGCTGCCTTCTACTTAGGAATATTTTTCCGTCGCAAGCAATTGTGTGTAAACCGTGTTGTACACCTCAACTCTGTTATTGCTTCCAAGTCTAAATGTGTGCCGCTTGGCGCTGCTGTCGCACTAATACTTAATATTCTTCTTTAGAATAAAGTGGGACAATGGGCGGCCCGGTGGCGCAGTGGTGCCCCACTACGCTGGGTTGGAGTAAAAGCTTGGTCACCGTCTGTGTCGAGTTGAATGGGCCCACTCAACGCTGGTTTAAGTAATGATGCTAACTTGACCTCGTATCTGTCATTATTAGTGTACACTGGACTACACTAGTGATGCAGCAGTTACAGTCCGTGGCACCCTGCATTTGAAGGAATCACACACAATTCGAAAGGAATGATGACATCACATAACAGTGAAAACAGATCTCTGCAAAGTGATGCAAATTATTGTTTTGGGGGATGTGGGAGGGAACCCAATGTTAAAATGGGGAGAATATGCAAACTGCACACAGAGTTTGTGTGCACAATCAGGTGCAAGATTCAAACTTAAGACACTTGTTCTCTCAAAGGAAAAAGAAAAAAAAAACACAAACTATTGTGATATTATACCACCTAAAATAAAAATTAGGACTAAAAAGTAAACAAACAGTGTTGTAAACTTAAAATTTATTTTACAAAATTTGAACATAACATTTTGGTGTCTTTGAATGAATACTGTGATACCCACAGTAAACATTTAGTTTAGACAATTAAAGTGGAATTTTAAGCTCCTTGTAATCTGTGAAGGCTAAGCTGCCCCAAACTACTGTCAAAATTGAAAGGGGGGGGGGAGGGGTTGCCTTTAAATATTAAACAATTTCAGAGTGCTTAATGCTGTGCTTTAAATGTCTAAAATGTTACCATGGATCTTAATATCTTTATTTAACGGCTCTAAAACATTTTTGAATCTATATTTAAGGAAAGTTTTTAATGCACATTTGGAATCCCTTATATCAGTATTTCTTTTTTTTTTTTCTGTTGAGACCCAATCTTGCCCCTTTAAGTGTCTTTGAGACCCATTCCTTGTTGAATGCCCCAGGGATCATACATGTGCAGGGAGGTATTGGAGAATTGTGGACAATAGTCAGAGATTAGAATTGTGGACGATCATATCAGAGGAGGTTAGGGAATCAAGGACGACAGTTGGAGTAAAGTCAGTTGATTCATTGCAACCGATTACCATTAAATACAACAGTAATTCACGACCCAACAGTGGAAACCCAAGACCCATAATTTAAGAAACCCTTCCCTGTAGCACCAGACAACAGTACTGATCAGTTTTATTGAATTTTCTGTTTTGTAGGACTTACGTAAAGTCTTAAAGCCGCAGAGGTGCATCTCCTGTCTTTGGAGGATCAGACACAGAAGTCTTGATGCTGGACAGATGGCTTTGCTTTCCACCACCTCACAGATGAATGGCAGAAGTGAAGAGGTGTCAGAGGAGTTTGATTTTTCATTATGAAACATAATTTTACTGTATTTTCTCTTTTTACTGTATTTCTCTCTTATTCTCTCCCCAGCAATGCTGAATTAGACTAAGCAAATTCCAGAATGCTACATTTGCCTCTTATTCTTGCCACTGATTTAATTTTAAACACCTTTGTGAACTGTTGTGTGTTATTTTCAGTAGAGGAGTATGACTCATCTGGAAGGGTCTTGGTAGCCCACTAACCTACTTGAGGTCCACATTACTTGTTTTAGAACAATCGGAGAGTTGGACAAGGAGAAATTGACTTTTGTGATATGGTGTATACGGTAAGTCGAGCAGGTGGTGCTGCTTACCTTGAAGACGCAGGCCTTTGCATTCAGAAAGAACAGTTCCACTGTTGTGTTTTCTTTCAGGAACGAAATGCTCTCGATATAAAATCTGAAAATGGAAAGGAAAGCAATTACCAATTATCTGGGTATAGAACAGGCAAGATAGAAATGGATTTTTATGGAGACCAATTCAAGGTCAGGTTCTTGCATGTATGCCACATTTAATTCATTTATTTTTGCTCATTAAAAGACTCAAAAGCCCTGCGACCCTGTAGTTAGGATATAGCGGGTTGGATAATGGATGGATGAAAAAAAGACTCAAAAGATATGGGGTATGTTACATTCAGCTGTTTAAAACACACATGGAAATTATCTAAATGCTTCAATGTAAAGAAAATTGTACATATTTATGACTGGAGGTCAAGAGGCTGGTATTGCGGTGTAGTTAGTGGTTTGGGTTGCTGTCTCACAGCTACAGAGTCAATGGTCTAAATCACAGGCCTGACCTCTGCTTGAGTGGCTTTTGCTCCTAGAGTTTCTTCGGGTAATCTGGATCTCCTCCCACTTCCCTGCATGTCATATTAGGCTGATTCATAACTCTAAATTGACACTGTATGAGTGTGGGTGTGTGCAGAAATGTGTTGTGCAATGCCGGCTCCTTGTACCTAGTGCTGCTGGGACAGACACCAGGTCCGTACTACCCAGGAGTGAATAAGTAGGTTAGAAAATGGATAGATGATGGGATGGTGTTATAGTGGTGCAGCAGGTCCCACTGCTACCTCACAGTCACAGGACACTTTGTTCAGATCCCAGCCTAGACACTGTGTGGAATTTGTATGTTAAGGGCAGAGTTTGCAGAAATGTTAGAAATTTTTTCTTCACACAAAGAGCCAAAGACACATGGAATAAAAGACCAAGCAGTACGGTGGAGAGTAGGCCTTTAGGGACCTTCCAGTCTCAATATGATGTTCTTTTAGACAATCTAGGAGAACAGGATGAACAAGACTGAACACCTTGTTCAGATCCCAGCCCAGACACTGTATGGAATTTGCATGTTTTTTTCTCTTTTTGTCCCCAAAATTTTTACATTAGATTAATGGGTCACCCTTAATTGGAGTGGTCCTCATGGAGTAGATTCACTAACTTTTTCAGAATTAGGTGATTTTAAAAGTGGTGTCCCTCGAGGAGCAGTGATGGGCTGTTGCTCTTTTTAACATACACAAATGATCAGGACAAGAAAATAATCAAAAAGCTGGTTAAGTTTGAAGATGAAATCAAATTAGGTGGAAGGGTGGATAACACAGAATTATCCAGATTGTTGCTGAGGGATTTGCAAAGCATACTGGGTTGGACAGACTGTGGCAGATTAAATATAATGTAAAGTATTACATTTACAGTAGGTAGTAAAAATGTTAGATTTGAATATAACTTTAAAGTGCACATTATGAGAAGCACCAGGAAATCATAACTATCTACATTAAAACAGTAGACAGAAGCAATGAAGAAGGCTAATAAAATGTGTAGAACACAAGTCAAGGGAGGTTATACCTAAGCTATACAGCACACTAGTGAGAACTCTTCTGAAGTACTGTATACAGATTTGATCTCCATATTACAAAAAAGACATAACAGCACTAAAGAGAGTCCATAGAAGATTGACTAGGCTGACTGAGACCTGGTCTAGGTCCTGGACTAAGACATATGAGCTATGAGGAGAGAGTGAAAGGGTTGAATCTTTTCAGTTTAAGCAAATATAGATTAATAGGTGATATGATTGAAGTGTTTAAAATTATTAAAGGAACAAGGGGGCTCCGCCCCCTGCTCGC
The DNA here is from genome assembly GCF_900747795.2 of Erpetoichthys calabaricus. NCBI lineage: Eukaryota > Metazoa > Chordata > Cladistia > Polypteriformes > Polypteridae > Erpetoichthys > Erpetoichthys calabaricus. The sequence goes on along the minus strand of NC_041411.2, from coordinate 73,974,380 downwards.
TTCGCTCGCCAACCCCCGGGGTTGGGTAACCTGAAATAAATTGATGAATGTATGAGATATATTGGAGTGTAAAGGTGTAGATGACGAACAAAGGAAATAAAGAACCCATAGCATGGCACATTAGAAAGATCTATTGGAATATTTCTTTACACACAACATTTGTAGTAAAATCGTTGATAGATTGCGTCATCTGGATCTAACACGTAGATCTGTGCATATTTGCGTTCGTGATTTGGTTCAGGGTGCACTGTTCCAATCCGATGTAATATTTGTCCACATACGCGAAAGCAGTATGGGCCATTGCCAGCTGGTGGCCTGATATTTACCCCGGTAGATGCAAAAGCAAATGAACTATTGTAGGATCTAATGCAGTCCATAAAGTTTTTTATGTTCGGGTACATTGTTAGTTAGAAACATCCGTAGATATTCAGGATATTCATCTAAAGGAGGCAGTCTAACCTGACCCTTTTGACAACAACATGTAAACTCATTAGTTGTATTGCCAGTTGTTTCTTCAGGGAAGTTAAGTGAATGACAATGACAGCAAATGATATTCATTAATCCTAATGAATGTTCATTAATAGTGGACGCATTACAGAATGCGTTGTCAGCTAATTGGCGGAATTGTTTAGCGGCTGTTTGTCGTTCCTTTCTTTGCCGTTTACCTATTGCCTCTGCTGTTTGAGAGGCGCGTTGTAGGCGCCTGAGTTCATTAATTGTATTCAGGTGGGCTCGTTTCTGTATGTCCGTTAGTTGAAAAGTTTCGTTTTGGAGCCGGAGCCGTGACCGTGACTCCATTAGTTATCCGTTGTCTACCGTTAGTAATATGGATAATTGCACTTACTATTAATACAGAGTGTTTTCTGTGGTTGTACTGTTAATAATGCATCACTGTAATGTGATTCACATATGCTATATGGTTTGGACGTGTGAGGATGCTGTACGTTTAATACGGAGAGTTCGTTTATTCTCATTACCCGGACCATGCTATGTAGTGTGGACGTTTAGTTCAGAAGCGCGTTGTAGGCGCCTGCGCCTTTCGTATTTTCTCGCGGCAACACAGGGACTGCCATATTGGTGCTCAAAGGGTTTTGATTTTGGAGCATTTTGAATTTTGAATTAAGGATGCTGTAGTTAATATGACAAATAACAAAAAATACCAGTGTAGAAAGATAGTTAAGTTACTTTACACAGGGCATGCTACATTTAAGATGACATGCACATGTCTGCAATACGCTGCTTCACATTTAGAGTACTAACCTGACAGAGAAGTTCAACGCTACTGGTCCTGGTTTCTTTGAAAAGTCGTGATCCAGGACTCTGCGATCCAGCTGCAGCCAGTTACATTGGCCACTGAAAAGAAACAGAGGTGTTTCAATTGACGGCACGATTGTCCAAGCATAAACACAACTGGTTAAAACAAAGAAAAGACTTGCAGCCTCCCAATATGTAACAGATGGATTGAGTCTTCCCTTCTGCTTAGCCTTCAAAACTTTATCGGGTCAATATTGTCACATGTACAGAGTGCAGTGAAATTCTTACTTGCACAAGTTAATCTATTCTCCAGGTCCAGGATTAGCACATATAACTTACCTAGAAATATACGTCTTTCTTATCTGAAAAATCTCAGAAACACATTTGTCATAACCTAGGAGCTGTTCATTCATGCATAATACAAAAACATCTTCTGGTTAAAAGCGAAATAGGACAGGGCCAGACAGAAAAGCAATGGTATTGGCACAAAATCTGTTGTTTGTAATGTTTGTAAGTTTTCCCTCAATGAAAGGGTATGTCTGTCTGTTCTTCATTGTGCTCACTTCGGGTCTACTAGCAGTAATGGATGTAGTGTTACTGTCACATGCACAGAGTACGGTGAAATTCTTACTTGTACATCCAATCAATATTCAACACTCTCCTGTTATGCCCTGCTTGTTAATATGGATAAAAGAAACGCCTCTGGTTCTCCACAAGACTGGTAAGGAGTGTTAAAGGCATCTCTAAAGATGTGGACTCCCTACTGCACCACATAGTTTTGCATTTACAGTACTTGCTCTTTTTGCCTTTTTATTTTGATTGTTACTAAACCTGAGATTTAAAGTAACTCTATGCCTGGTTAATCATTTAGACCAACTCAAAGATCAGTGAATGGTTACTTTAATGTCAGATGGCATGATGACACTCATACAGTACAAGCTCATACTGTTGAGGGATTAGCTCCGGTCAATATGGGTTGCTGCTACTACAGCGTCCTGCGTAATGGACCCAGAGTTTGTGTGGCTTAAGAACTGTGTATCAAACATGGTCATGCGTAGCACAGGGGCTCCACAGGGAACTGTACTGGCCCCATTCCTGTATACTCTTTAGGTACGATACTGAATTATGTCATCTCCCCTTCACTTTCATAAATGGTGGCCACACCGTGTAATGGTTTGACTGACTCTGTAGTTGGGTGTATCAGTAGTGAAGGACTTGTTTGAATGGTACAAACTGAAACACCTGTACCTTAACATCCATAAGACAAAGGAACTTCAGGAGGGTCAAGTCTACTCTGTTCCCTTGTTCTCAAAGAAGGTGAAGATGTGGAGGTGGTAATGATATACAGTAATCCCTCGCTATATCACGCTTCGACTTCTGCGGCTTCTATATTTAAGCATATTTAAATATATATATTGCAGATTTTTCATTGGTTCGTGGGTTTCAGTGGACAATGGGTCTTTTAATTTCTGGTACATGCTTCCTCAGTTGGTTTGCCCAGTTGATTTTATACAAGGGATGCTATTGGCAGATGGCTGAGAAGCTACCCAACCAGAGCGCGTATTACGTATTAAATAAAACTCCTCAAATATATTGTGAGCAGGGGGGCTGTTCACACCCCTACAGGATACGGACGCTCCTCAAAAAACACTGAAAGACTACCTTCACATTGCTCCCTTCCTTGCTGGGCTTACTTGTGGCTGCTTTGTTGCGCGAAATGCTTCCCGCACGGTGCTTCGCATACTTAAAAGCTTGAACAGCACCTATCGGTTTTTGATTGTTTGCTTTTCTCTCTCTCTCTCTCTCTCTGACATTCTCTGCTCCTGACGCGCACTCCTTTGAAGAGGAAGATATGTTTGCATTCTTTTAACTGTGAGATGGAACTGTCATCTCTATCTTGTCATGGAGCACGGTTTTAAACTTTTGAAAAAGAGACAAATGTTTGTTTGCAGTGTTTGAATAACGTTCCTGTCTCTCTACAACCTCCTGTGTTTCTGCGCAAATCTGTGACCCAAGCATGACAATATAAAAATAACCATATAAACATATGGTTTTTACTTCGCAGATTTTCACCTATAGCGGGGGGCTCTGGAACGCAACCCCTGCGATAGGTGAGGGATGACTGTATACTGTAAGTTACTCAGAGGGCATCTGTACGACAGGCTTGAGTGGACTACCAACACAGTGTCTGTCTGTATGCAAAAAAGGACAGAGCCACCTCTGTTTCCTAAGGAGGGTCCGTAATGAGTCACCCTTCTGCTGAGGTGGTCTTGTTCCCTGTGTGCTCAGTGGTATTGAGATGGTCTAGCAGACATCTTAACAGACAATGACGCTATGTGCCAATATACCGAGGTAATGACTGACACTGTACCATGAAATTGTAACTAGTATGTGCAATTCTAACCACTTTACACATAGTAAATGCCTACACTTTGTTAATTTACTTATTGATAATTCTTGTTATACGTGGTCTGTCCAAAAAGAAACCAAACTTTTTAAATAGGACTCCAATGAGCCAACATAGCAAGCTCCCAATAGTGGTGGTGTGTAGCGGTGACCTTCACCTTTAAAATCCCTCTTTGCTCAATCCCACCATGTCTTATTAGTCACCGAGTATATGCAGTAGAGTGAACTTGTCTCCTGTGCCTTTTACGATTTTTTGCAAGCTGAAATATTAAGGATTTTGAAGAGAAACACGTAGTCCTTGAAATTCTGTGTGACATTGGCAAAAATGTTAACCGAGACTTTCCAGATATTACAGCAAACTTATGGAGAGGATTTTTTAAGACACACACAATGCCACGAATGTTTCCGACATGTTACGAATGTGTCGCCGTCCTCAGCCAACCTTAGCAACTGAACAAGTTGCAAACAGGCAGCAAACACGAGTTTCCTCGTTACATTTGGGTTCTGAGAATCTGAGAAAAGAAAGTATAATAATTACTTATAAAGTTGCAACTAAGTACCGTAAGAAGGTAAGTAAAAATATATTTTTATTACGAAATTTGAAAATGAACTAAATACGGGACATTTGGGTATCCCTGAAAGGTCAGTATGGGACAGGGAACAAAATTATCAAATATGAGACATGTCCCGTATATAAGGGATGTCTGGCAACCCTATTCATGGCTTTCTTCTTCTGCTGCTGTAATCCTGCAGTTTCCTTTCATGATTAATAAGGTTTCCATCTTTCTATCTATGTGACACTGGTTACCCTTGCTGCCTCATACTGGAGTCCCAAGTTGAAATTCTGTCCCTAGTACGTTTTCTCCATGTCTACATGGGTTCTACTCCTACATCCCAAAGATATACCATTTGGACTGAATGGCACCTTTCCAAGTCATTCTATTTTATTATCCAGCAACTCCACAACAAGGGATAACACAACAGGACACCCGCCCGTGAGTCACTCTGCCTATTTGTTCAAAAAAGCAAATAAAGCGCCCAGTTAAGCAAACACACTTGGGTTTCAAGTAAAGGAAAGGTGGCAAAACAAATTCCGCGTGACCCATTTAGCTACAGTTGCTTCTTATGAAAAATAAATTGTAAACGCTTGATTCAAATGTTCCTGCCAGACAAGTCTTTAACTGGAACGATGTCCTCCTAAGGCAAGTTGAATGGTGTCGGAAACACCGAAAATGAAAATCAGTTCAGATTGCAAGTTGAAAGTGTAAAAGGTGCGGGTGCTTCAAGGGCAGGAGAAGCCACCGATAGCTAGCGTAGGATGTTTAAATAGGAAAACTGGCTGCTCATCCAGTCAGACATCCGCCTCATGAAGTCAAGATGGCCAAGCCCCTGAGTATAGGGGTGTATCTTTGAATATAAGGATTACTGAATCTGCAAAAAGATCTGAGGATATATGTTAAAATATACTCCAAGCCTGATGTTTTATCGAGAAATGGGTCCAGGTGACAGTGCTTCAAACTCAGAAACAGCACCAAATAAGCAAATGGTTTCAAAAAAGGCAACTTTATTAACCAAAAATATCTAACCACAGCAGATAAAACTCAATTTAGAATAAACGCTAAAACAACAAACCAACATCCTCTCCGAGATCAACTAAAAGTCAACGATTTATCTGGTGGGGTGGTTCACAAACTTGCCCTCCACAATTCCGCACTGAACACTAACTCCAGCATTTTCACCAGATTGTTTTGTCTGACTCTCCTCCCATGGGCCTTTGCCAGAAACAGAGCTTTAAACGCCATTCCCGGTTGCCAAGCCCCATATCACTTCTGGGGTTCAGGAGCAGTCTTCCTTTTGCTATTGGGACACCAGGTTAGAATGCTCCCTTACTGGTTCTTCTAGCTCTGAGTCTCCTACTGAAGCTGTAAGTTCAGGTGCCTGAGGCAACTCACCAGCTGCCTGCTCAGTCCCATCTTGTTACATTCTGGGTTTGCATGCCCTCTAGTGGCCGGAGACGTTGCCACCTATTGCATTCCCTCTTTGACTTCACTCTCATTCTCTCTTGAAAGAGAGTTATGCAAACCCTAGCAGCTGTTGGATCACCTGCCCTCTAACATCCTGTATGTCAATATCCCCTTGGGATTAATAAAGTATCTATCTATCTATCTATGGAACACTGTACACTTCTTCCCTCTCCCACACTTGGCACACAGCCTTGTTAAATTAAAATGTGTGGTGTTGTTAAAATTTGGTTTTGTTTTCATTTTTTTCTCTGTATTCTATTTTATTTACTATTTACAGGTGTTTGGAGCTGCAGAACCTTATTTTTCTAGTGAAGAACCTGACCTGCTTTGTGGGTCTTTTTGGAAGCCTTGCGCCCTTGTTTTCCTGATTTGTGTGCACCATCACAAATGCGTATCCGAAAATATGAGCACATTACACCAGTTCTGACGTCACTACATTGGTTACCTGTGCCATTTAGAATTGACTTTAAATTATGCTTATGGTTTGCAAAGCCTTAAATAATCTCGCTCTGTCCTATATTTCAGAATGTCTTTCACCGTACACTCCGAATCGTAACCTTAGATTTTCAAATGAGGGTCTGCTTCTAATTCCAAGAACTAAACTTAAAAGAAGTGGTGAGGCAGCCTTCCGCTGTTATGTACCTAAAATCTGGAATAGCTGACCGATAGAAATTCACCAGGCTAATACGGTGGAGCACTTTAAAAAACTGCTAAAGAAACCCATGTCTTTCTCAGAGCTTCATTTTAGTGTAACCCTGATATTCTCTATATGCATTTAATTATCATTTTTTTTCGTGGCTCCGAAATCCGTACTAATCCCTACTTTCTATGCCGTTCTCTTTACGGTTTTCTGTGGTTTTAATCTGCGCTCCCACCACCTGATCAGGGCACCGTGCAGTCGCTTCATTGATGGATTGAAGGCCAGATGTCCACATGATCATCATCATCAAATTCTTCCACATGACGCCTGAAAACCCTGAGGACTGATTGAGATCATTGATGTGGGGGCTGGGTGGTCTCGTGGCCTTAGAACCCCTGCAGATTTTGTTTTATTTTTTCTCCAGTTGTCTGGAGTTTTCTTTTTGTTTTGTTCAGTCCTCCCTGGCCACCAGACCTTACATTATTTTTTGTTAATTAGTATTGCCTAATTTTAATTTTTTCTTTTATTCTTTCTTCATCCTGTAAAGAAGCACTTTGAGCTACATCATTTATATGAAAACTTGCTATAGAAATAAATGTTGTTGTTATTGTACGGGATTATTTAGTCGTTACACTTGAGCTAAGGAAGACAGACGTTTTGAGGTATGGTAGTAATATGTGGAATGGCAACTTGTTACCAGAAGCAAGTAAGAATTTCCCTGTACTCGGTACATGTGACCCCAAGAAGCTATGTTTAGTGATTTCTGGTAAAAGACACGTGTGCTCTTGACTACAATTTCTATTTTCTGATTCTTTACATTTATGATACAATTAGTTCCATTTCTTTTGGTCTTCCAATTGGAGCACAGGCAGGTCAAGTGACATGTGAGAAAAACATTATTAACTGTAATGATTATAATTAATTACCTCATACATACCAAGGACTGTATTTTGTATTAATCATGCTGCAGAGAGCCATATGATTTATTATTTCTATATGAATTTGTTCTTCATTTAGGTAGAAAAAGAATTACGCTTGTGCACAGAATTATATGATTAACTTACATTCTTTTATGTGAAAATGCTGACTTCTTGATACTAACAGAACACCCTGTGGTATTATAAATTAATGTGATTGTTTCTTTACTCTTGTTTAAAAATATAAGAAAACATGTCACTTATGAATTAATAAACAAGGATTATTAATCTAACCAAACAATTACAGTATAATGTAATGAAGATATTAAAACTAGAAGAATGTAATCTCTTTATAACTAATGTAATGAACTATAAGAAACTGCTTAAATTGGTCTTGTGTGTGTATACTGAGAAGGGCATATTCCTTAGGAATGCGAGTGCCTGGTGGCTCTTTGTTTTGGGACACTCCTGTATGTCATAAATCAGGATGTAACCGTAATTTACAGCAATCTATGTATGGCCTCATACTGAACTGCTATGTTTTTTTTTTTCTTCTCTCTTTGGCTAATGAACAAGCTAGGTGATAAAAGAGAGAATATTTTTTTCTTTGAGAGGAGTCTGTCTGAACCCAAATCAGTTGACTGAGCTGGGGGGCTTGGGAGGTAGTCTCTCAGTGTTTTTAACTCACCAAGAATAAAGAAATTGCTTTTTATTTTTCAGTTGGTTTAGTCTCCCGTTGTTGGTTTCAATTTCAGCGTCCACACATGCTCAGGGTCACACAGTGTCAGGATTTGAACCCACAACCTAAGGGGTTGAAGTCCAAAGTCTTAACCACTACTCCATACTGCCTGCCTGATTCTGAAAGACAGGGACTCTTGGTTTTGATACGGTCTTAGTTTTTAACAGGTGTTGAATTAACACTTTGCGTGTAAGTGTAGATACTGGAGTATTACTTCCATACAGACACTTTCTAGTGTTAATTCAACACTACAGTTGTTTTTTTAAGGTTTACCACCCCCTAGTGGCCTCTACATTCACACAGTGGCATACACAGGTACCCCATGCTGTCAGTGTCGCTCTCTCTGGTAGTGGGACCTAGCACTACTCCACACTAATCCAAATGGTATGCTTACTCCCAGCACCGTCTTGGCAGTCAGACATCTTGTCACACCATCTTTTAACTTTGCTGAGTACGTGACGTTCACGGAGATTCAGCACAAAGCCTTCTAGTACGCCAGGAGCAGCAATTAAAGGCTTGGCATTTGGACCTTCAAAATGGACACTGAAGTGAGAGGTCATGGATGGGGGTGTTATTTTGTTGTCAACTGGCTACAGTTTAACAATAATGTTAAAGGACTGATGACGTTAGGTTCCATTTATGTTAATCAGTTTGCAACTGCTTTGTCTCACTATTCATGAATGCACTGTGTGATTAGTAATTTGTAAAATGGTAATTGGGCGGCACGGTGGCGCAGTGGGTAGCGCTGCTGCCTCGCAGTTGGGAGACCTGGGGACCCGGGTTCGCTTCCCGGGCCCTCCCTGCGTGGAGTGTGCATGTTCTCCCCGTGTCTGCGTGGGTTTCCTCCCACAGTCCAAAGACATGCAGGTTAGGTGGACTGGCGATTCTAAATTGGCCCTAGTGTGTGCTTGGTGTGTGGGTGTGTTTGTGTCCTGCGGTGGGTTGGCACCCTGCCCAGGATTGGTTCCTGCCTTGTGCCCTGTGTTGGCTGGGATTGGCTCCAGCAGACCCCCCGTGACCCTGTGTTCGGATTCAGTGGGTTGGAAAATGGATGGATGGATGGAAAATGGTAATTGCACTTGATCTGTGAACCTGTTACAGTGCTCTGAGTTTCTGAAGTACGCTATACAAAAATTAATTGCTGTTGCGTCTCTACCTGGTGACGGCTTACAGGCCCTGCAATGTCTGTTATGTTCAAAACGCATTTCTTCTTTTCCCCATGTGTCGCTAAGGCCAGTATCACACTACAGATTTTCAGTCATAGCCTTCATTTTTCATAATTTTAGCGAATAGTAGACTGTCACAGCATGGCCACCAGCTTTGCAGTACAACATCTCCAGTGACTCAATCATAACATTCTGCAATAAGCCTTGACCAAAATCATTTTTTCACAAGTTGTACATTGGACCCCTGTGTTGTTTTTGAGAGTTGATAGCCAATGAGTGCTCAGCCAGAGATACAGTGCAGACAACGCGTCAGGCAAGGAAAGAAGAAAAGTGGAGGGACTTATCTGTCCAGTGCCTCCTGTTTGTCCTTTTCCTTTTTCCCTGTGGTGTCCCTTGTCATGAAGGGAGGGTGGAGTGGAAGGACAAGAATGGACTGGCATCCTGAATAGAGTAATGAAGGGACTAGGAGAGTTAGCCTTTTCAGAGGATATACCCCCGCCCAGACACACTAGATGGCAGCCTTCTCATGTCGCTGCTCCCAATTTCCAGTCCATGGAGCATGCTGGGAATTATAGTCCCATGGAACAACTCTGCTGTGTGCTATGGATGGCGCCGGGGGAGCTAAAGGGATGAACTATCTCTGCTTAGCAAAAAGCAAGTACTTCCAGGATCAGGTTTAAAAAGAGCCACTCTGCCTTGCCTAAGGAGCTTGGACTGGTGGGGGGCAGTGGGCAATACTTGTGCAGAGTTGGGAGGAAGAGGAAAAAGAGGAAGGGTTCACTGTCCCTCTGTGCTGTGTGGAACAATTCTAGAGAACCTGGAAAAGGCACTTGGAAGAAATAAAATCATTGTATTTGAACACATGACTGTGTTCATATCAGTTGTGTCCAGTATTTGGGACCCTGCGACGTCCCCTGTCTTCCACACTGGGAAACATTTGTACAGGTGGCATGTTAGTTGGCTATCAAACACATGGAGCTTGTGATACTTTAGAAATCTAAAACTGTGGTGAGAAGTCATTAAGGAGTTTTATGATCAAGCACTCTCTGCAATTCTTAGTCATATAATCTGACATCCTGAAGGCAACGAGATCCAAGAACTGAAGTTGCCAAGTGTGGCAAGCTCTCCAAATGAAAGTGGTGTAGTGTGACAGCCATCTCATGGCCTTACTTGGATTTCCTGGCTCTATTCTCTGTTCCCGGAATGGAAGGTTGCAGGACGTTGTTTTAAGTTTGGTGTGAATGTCACAATTTCATTTTTTTATGGATCATTCTGATTGGAACACAGCTGTTCACACAGTATATCAGAGGACCTGACTGACTCAACGGCAAAGTCTATGAAGAAACACCAATCGCTCTCCTAATGACATCAATTTCTCAGAGCCACTTAATGAAATTTGGGATTATAGGGGCCAGTGCCTCAACACCACTGGGACAAGGCATGAATCTGGCCTGGATGAGGCTTGGTCCTGGCATGCACACACCCTGACACTGGACTGATTTTCTGTTAAATGAAGATGCACGTCTTTGGGGAATGCTGGAGTTCCCACTGGAAAACACACATAGACATGGAGAACGTGTGCAAATTCCACACAGGCCACTGCATCTCAAAACGGTCCACCTTACACGTTGTGACGGATGGCCTGGCTGGGACGCCTCTGCACCATATTCACCAGGGGGACAAGGCTGGGAAACCCAGAATCTCCCCCTGGACGCTAGATGGCATCCTCCCTGGGTTGCAGCGGTGCCTCGGACTCTCCCAGGGCTTCATGGGGGTTGGAGTTCTGTGCAGCCCTGTTGGGTTCCGCAGGCGCCACCAGGGGTTGCTGCAGCTGGAGCTGCTGGCCCCTTTTGGGCATTGGTTTCGCCACACCCGGAAGTGCAGCAGGGTGTCGGCAATCAAGCACCTGGAGCACTTCCAGATGCCCAATAAAAGGGAGCCAGCGACCACCACTCAGCGGCCAGAGTCGGGTGGAAGGAGGACAAAGCTTGTTGAGGAGGAGTGGTGGTGGAAGAGAGAAGAAGAGTGCTTGGTGTTACTTTTGGACTGTGCTTGGGACTGTGTTGTGGCTGGAGGGATTACGGAGTTAGGGTTTATTTATTTAAAAGTTTATTTATTTTTATATGTGCCTCCGTCTCTGTCTGTGTCGGGTCAGGCGCCCATATAGCACCTTTATCTTGCAACGTGTAAACAGAGTCGAAAAATTCAGGATAAAAGAACCTGCTAAACATATACATGTAAATATTAAACCATCAAGGAAATCAGAAACGTTTCTCTGTTTCTCTCTCTGGTTTAGGCAGTAAAACAAGTGACAGTGGAGAAGCTGTCTTATGACTCAAGTGGTAATAAACTGGAGGCTGATGGAAAAATGAAATCCGAGTTTCTCCTGGCACTGACGAATTCCAGTCCTAAAGTGAGAGGACATGGACTGGTAAATGGAAGTGAAGGAACAGTCAGCTCCCCACAGACTGCACTACCAGAACAACTCTGGCCGGTTGGCTCCCCTACTTACTAGTTGTCGATGAAGGTTATTCCAAAGTACTCCTTCTCTTTCAAGTTGAAGTGAGACGACACCAAGTCGAGCAGCTCTCGAGACAGCAGCTTGGGCTGTGGAAGAGAAGATAGGGAAGTTAGAAAGTCACAGGGCATCATCAACTGCCTGCCTTTTGAAATACATTTTGGTCTGCCACTCTGTCACGGATGGCCTGAACACTCTCAGTGGCACAACTAAGTTTAGAAAACGATCAGATCTTAATGGGCAGCAACACCCTGCTGAGGTACTCTGCAGCTGAATCCAAAGCCACTAAACGATTGCCACCATTTGGGTCCCAGGATTCAAAAGCAGATACATCTTTACACATCAAAGATCAAAAAAAAAAAACAAAACACACACACACACATACAAAAGCCCACCTGAACTAAGAGCTCCAGCTTCCGCCCGTCCAGCAGATGAACCTGGCATAATCTTCCTTCCGTCATCTGGAACACATTCAATTATGCCAACGTTAGTTAACAAGGCGATAAATCCAATCTCGGCCTGGTGAAAACATTAGGAGAGTTGGTGACATTCATGGTCTTCATACATCGAGAAGATGAGAGGCAGGAAAAGTGAACAAAACTGAACAGCTGTTCAAGCAGGCAAGGGGCTTTAGAGCAGATGGCAGAATTTTTTTATGCAGCTGTCTTATGTTGTATATGACATTTAAGGTCTCTTAATTAAAATAATTACACTATGACAGGTAATATTCCAGCAGATACAGATGGCACAGCATTCACAAGCCAGGGATTATGGGTGGTCAGATCCTGTCCTGGCAGCATGAGGTTACAAGGCCAAGTATTGGTTGGGAAGCCTGCCCATCAAACGGTAGCTTTATGTACACAGCCCTTCTCACTTATGTGGGGCCAATCAACCTGCAGCATGTGGAAGAGGGGTCCACGCAGGCATGCACATGGACAGTGACCAGGCCAGAATTCTAACACGTAACCATTGTGCCACCATGCTACATGAAACATGAAATATACCATCAGTAAAATAAATACATTAAATAATAATCACAGTTGGAGCCATACAGTGGCTCACGGCTCCAAGGACACGGGTTCAATTCCTGGCCTGGTCAGCCTCTGTGTAGATTTTGCACATTCTGTATGTGTCAGCATGGCTTTCTGCAGAGACTCGGAATCCCTCATGCATATTAGTTGAACCTTAAATCAGGTGAATTTGTTTGTATGTCTACTATTAAAAAGGATAGGTTCCTGCATATTGTCCAGTGCTGGAGTTTATAAGGTCAAGCTCCCTTATTGTCACAGGTACAATGTACAGTGAAATTCTTACTTGCGTAATGCTCCTTGCAGACACAATAAGCAATATAAAACATCAGGAAGAAAAAAACTTGAACTTAAAGCTAATATTAATAATAACAATAATAGTAAATAACACTAAGCATAACACTACATACAAAAGAACCATAGACTAGCGTTTCTCAACCTTTTAAGTATTTGCAACCCGAATTTTCATTTTCATTTGAAACGGGTTGTGCATGCGAGACGCCCCTCAAATGTTGTATGGATAAAAGAATTCTGCATGGAGAAGTGAGAAAAGCTTTCTTCCATTCGATGTCAGAGACGGCTAGCCGGTTCTAGGAAATGGGGCTATTACAGCCCCATTCAGCTATTACAGCCAAGAGGGGACTTCACTTTTTCCAAAGACAGAAATGACATACTGTATCTGTTAGGTTTTTCATTGAATAAATTATTGCAAAGTCAATTTTTCTTTTTTTTATTACATCACCTATTAAAAAAGATATTGTTTAAACATTAAAAAAAAGTATGTTAAAAAGTGATAAAACGTTTAATGGGGTGTACTTACTTTTTCACATGACTGTATGCAATGATTATAATCAGTACGCACTATGATCATGGTTGTGATTATCATTATTGTTATAGTACAATAAAGTGAATTATTTAGTATCCTATTCCAGAATCTGGAAGCAGGTCTTTTTGAGATTGAAAACTGCTTATTGGATTCAATTCCAGATTTGCACTGCAGTTGTTGATTTGACATCCATCCAGTCACTCCTTCCATTACCAAAACCCCTTAACTCAGTTCAAGGTCACAAATGTCTTTCGTAGCACCATTTACATTTCTACATAACAGACTGCCAACATCACACAAGCTGCACGCCACCATGCTTTATGGCGGTCTATTAGTATTTCATCCATCATTTTCATCTGGTAGTCAGATCGATTATCAGCAGTGAGCTGACCGCGGGACACACATTCTGCGACTGCCCTCCAAGGCCTGATTTTAATCTGCTCTTAAATGTAGGCTCTGAAGAGGGATACCTTGTTAAAGGAACGTGGACATCAATATGCATCATAACAAAATTAGACAGGTGCATAAATGTGGGCACCCCAACAGAGATATGACATCAATACTTAGTTGAGCCTCCTTTTGCAAATCTAACAGCCTCTAGACGCTGTCCTCCTATAGCCTTTGATGAGTGTATAGATTCTGGATGGAGGTATTGTTGACCATTCTTCCATACAAAATCTCTCCAGTTCAGTCCAATTGGATGGCTGCCGAGCATGGACAGCCTGCTTCAAATCATCCCATAGATTTTCGATGATATTCAAGTCAGGGGACTGTGACGGCCATTCCAGAACATTGTACTTCTCCCTCTGCATGAATGCCTTTGTAGATTTCAAACTGTGTTTTGGTTCATTGTCTTGTTGGAATATCCAACCCCTGCGTAACTTCAACTTTGTGACTGATGCTTGAACATTATCCTGAAGAATTTGTTGATATTGGGTTGAATTCATCCGACCCTCGACTTTAACAAGGGCCCCTGTCCCTGAACTAGCCACACAGCCACACAGCATGATGGAACCTCCACCAAATTTGTCGGTAGGTAGCAGGTGTTTTTCTTGGAATGCGGTGTTCTTCTTCCGCCATGCAAAGCTCTTTTTGTTCTGACCAAATAACTCAATTTTTGTCTCATCAGTCCAAAGCCCTTTGTTCCAAAATGAATCTGGCTTGTCGAAATGAGCATTGGCATACAACAAGAGACTCTGTGGCGTGAGTGCAGAAAGGGCTTCTTTCTCATCACCCTGCCATACAGATGTTCTTTGTGCAAATTGCGCTGAATTGTAGAATGATGTACAGATACACCATCTGCAGCAAGATGTTCTTGCAGGTCTTTGGAGGTGATCTGTGGGTTGTCTGTCACCATTCTCACAATCCTGCTCATTTGCCACTCCTGGATTTTTCTTGGCCTGCCAGACCTGCTGGGTTTAACAGCAACTGTGCCTGTGGCCTTCCATTTCCTGATTCCATTCCTTACAGTTGAAACTGACAGTTTAGACCTCTGAGATGGCTTTTTGTAGCCTTCCCCTAAACCAGGAGACTGAACAATCTTTGTTTTCAGATCTTTGGAGAGTTGCTTTGAGGATCCCATGCTGTCACTCTTCAGAGGAGCGTCAAAGGGAAGGAAGCACAACTTGTAATTGACCATCTTAAATACCTTTATATCTCATGATGGACACACCTGTCTATGAAGTTCAAGGCTTAACGAGCTCATCCAACCAATTTGGTGTTGTAAGTAATCAGCACTGAGCAGTGACAGGCATTCAAATCAGCAACATTACAAGGGGACCCATATTTATGCACAGCCAGTTTTTCACATTTGATTTAATTTCATACAACTAAATACTGCTTCACTAAAAATCTTTGCTCGGAAAACACAGCAGTACTCAGATGTTCCTAGGAAATGAAAGACATACCACTGTTATCTGTTTTGTTGAAAGGAGAGTCAATTATTATGCAGGCTGAGAGGGGTTCCCAAACTTTTTCATATGACTGTATAAATGTCAAAAGATTAGCATCAGCAATCATTGAGCCATCCCTGTGTTTCACTTACGATGTTCAAGAGTGGCACTTGAGTCTCCAGAGGCTGGAAAGGATCCTTAAGCATAACTGGGAGACTGTAATCTCAAAAATCCAGTTGTGAGGCTCATTGTGTCTGCCATCAATGGAGCCAATGAGGAGTGAGTCAACCAGGCAGCTGTCCCACCCCCTAACACAAAACACTGTATGGGTTTAAATTAAAGACGTCAAGCTCCACCAGGAATGCATCCTAATGCCCTTTACTGCTCCATCTGGCCTTGATGCTCCCACTGCCCACCATCCCCTCCACCCTCACCTTCCATCTAAGTGATACAACATCACAATGACTGCCTGTGGTGTGATGATCCCCTAGTGCCCCCCCGCCAACACACACCCCAGGCCCCCTTCTCCCTCCATTTAGGAAGGCCATACCTGGTAGATGTCTCCAATCGTCCGCCCAGGCCTCCCTCGTTCTGCATGCCATCTCCTCAGAGCTGCGATCACCATGCCACGCACAAATCGGGTCCCAGCCTGGAGCCAGTCTCCCCCACCACACCATAGACCCGAAGCCATTGCCTCTCTCCTGCCGTCAGAGCAGTGGGCTGGAGGGTCAGCTCAAAGATCGAGCCCCATGTCGAGTGCGTCCGACGACTAAAATTAGTCTGAAGGAGCGACTGCAGCCTGCCAGCGGATCTGGGACCAATTTGCCAGTTTCCTGCCTCCTCCTCCTCCTCCAGCACACAGTGGAAAGTATGCTGAAACCGTTGCTCCAGGCGGCTGGCCATCATTAAGACTCACCCCTCTGGCAAGCGCTGCAAGTGTCGTCCGCAGAGTTGGCCTGCCGTTCATTACCAAGCCGTTCTCGACCAGACAGCACATTTCTGCTTGGCTGAGGGCCTGCTTCTGCCACTTGCATCTCCTTCATCGCAGACTCATAAATGACACACAGGAAGTGGGGGTCTCAATGGCTAGGGCTTGTCTATGTGTTTACCAGGAGATATGCATCTCCTTTAGCGGCGCAAACTGAATTGCCTGCACTGCTCTTCACAAATCTTACTGTCACAAAGGTAATTAGGACTTAGCTAAGGCGTCAAAGCCCCCAATCCAAAGCTCTACCGTATAAACTCAAACAAAATCAGTTCAACAGAGGTGACCATCAGAAGGACCTGTAAAGAGGCTGAATAAGGCACACTCCATATCGTGTAGTGGGATGACCACCTTAACCAGCTACTTGCTAGATTGTGTAGTGAAATGACACTAAGTTTATATTTACAAATATTTGCTTGCCAGATGATTTTATCCAAAGCAACTTATAACAGAAGGTAAGCATAACACTAACATAACATAACACTAGGTGGCAGCAGATACCACCTAAGCCAGTGGTTCTCAACCTTTTTGGCCTTGGGACCCAGTTTTATCTATTTTTGTTTTCTGGTGGCCCTTTATTAACAATAATTTAAAAAGAAACATTTTACCCTGAAGGGTAAACATTAACAAACAAGAGTAAACACATATCCAACATTTAAATGCAGTGTATAGGGTGGTCCAGATCTAATCATGCAACTGTTTGACTGACAATCGTCTCCCCGCCATTTTCAAAGTCAAGTCAAAGCGAACTTTATTGTCATCTCAACCATATACAAGTATACAGATAGACGAAATTGCGAAGCTCAGGGTCCACAGTGTAACAACATGACGTGCAAATAATAAATTAAAAATAGAATTAAAATTTAGATTTAAAAATTAAAAACACAAACAAGACAAGACATTGTGCAAAGACAGGACAAAGAAGTAGCAGCAATATTGATGTGTAAGATATGTAATATAATAAATAAATAATAGTTAAATTATCAGTGTATGATAATAGTTGTTTAAGACGTGTAAACAATGACAGGTCAGAAAGTTTCACAGCAGATGGATATCATCCATCCATCCATCCATTCTCCAACCCGCTGAATCTGAACACAGGGTCACGGGGGTCTGCTGGAGCCAATCCCAGCCAACACAGGGCACAAGGCAGGAACCAATCCTGGGCAGGGTGCCAACCCACCGCAGGACACACACAAACACACCCACACACCAAGCATACACTAGGGCCAATTTAGAATCGCCAATCCACCTAACCTGCATGTCTTTGGACTGTGGGAGGAAACCGGAGCGTCCGGAGGAAACCCACGCAGACACGGGGAGAACATGCAAACTCCACGCAGGGAGGACCCGGGAAGCGAACCCAGGTCCCCAGATCTCTCAACTGCGAGGCAGCAGCGCTACCCACTGCGCCACCGTGCCGCAGATGGATATCAAGAGTGTCAAAATCCTTAAAGGTCAGTATGAGATTTTCAGTTCTTGTCTACCTGCACACTCGTCTTCACAGGACAGTGGCTCACATGTATAAAAGTTATGTTTTTAGAGGTGGTTGAGGCCGTGTGGAAGGTCCCAGGGGGCAGCCTGGTGTTAAGGAGTCTGACAGCTTGGGGGTAAAAACTCTCCTGCAGCCTGGCAGATCTGGCTCTGATGCTGCAGTATCTTCTCTTGGATGGCAGAAGTGTGAAAAGTCCATGTGAGGGGTGTGAGGGGTCCTGCTCAATGCTGCAGGCCTTGCAGACACTGCGTTTGTAAAACATGTCCTGTAGTGAAGGGAGAGGCACCCCAATAATGTTCTCTGCTGTCTTCACTATCCTTTGCAGGCACTTGCGGTCGGATACGTTGCAGTTGCCATACCAGGCCGTGATGCAGCTGGTCAGAACACTTTCAATGGTGCCTCTGTAGAACATGGCGAGGATGGAAGGGAGAAGACTTGCTCGCTTCAGCCTCCTCAGGAAGTGTGGTCTCTGCTGGGCTTTCTTGATGAGTGATGAGGTGTTATATGTCCACGTAAGTTCCTCAGTTATGTGCACACCGAGGAACCTGGTACTCCAAACAGTCTCCATTGCTGAGTGGGATGTGGGCAGGACGTGATTTTCTGAAGTCCACGGTTATCTCTTTTGTTGGCAGGGCAGGTGCTGCCATATATCGGCAACAAAAAGAATTTTAAGTGAAATCTCTATGTGCAGGGCAGGTGTTGTGAATTCTCTATGTAATAAACTTAATAAGTTATAGCGTTATGAAAATTGCATAATTAGATCTGGACCACCCTATACACGCAGTACTCATCCAAAAATGACTCGACACACAAGTGTTTTAATTCTGAATCAAATATTGCTGCCATTTGTCGTTTTAATGGATAGACTGTGCTTCCCTGACTTTAACAAGTTTTGTCAAAACTAGGGTTAAGTAAAGAGAGTCAGTCATCATCCAACCCGCTATATCACGGGTGTCGAACTCCAAGCCTGGAGGGGCCGCAGTGGCTGCAGGTTTTCACTCTAACCCTTTTCCTAATCAGTGGTCAGTTTTCACTGCTAATTAACTCCTTTTCCCTTACTTTTAATTGCCCTGTTTTTAAGGATTCCGTCCTCTAAATTGATTCGTTTCTTCATTAAATGGCAGCCAAACAGAAATGAGAGGTGAAACGAGCCAACAGATGACCAGCTAAACTGGAACATCAAACTCCAACCAGTTTCTTAATGAGAAGCCAGTTCTTGCTGTTAATTAAACCCGCTACTTAATTCCATAGCTTGCTGCTGCTCTCATTCTGCTACAGCAGACATTTCCCAAAGTGTTGATTTTCTGTTTCTGATTATTGACCTGAGAAATCAACCTTACCGAGACCCTCACCTTTCTTTATGTTCAGATAATGTGGTTAGCTGGTCACCTGTTCTCATTTTGTGTCTCATTATCGTTTGGCTGCTAATTAAAGAAATAGAAAGAACTAAGGGGTCTGAGTTGAGTTAATTAAATCTAAGGCAACAGAAGTTAATTAGCAGGAAAAACAGGTCACTAATTAAGAAGGTGGTTAGAATGAAAACCTGCAGTCATTGCGGCCCTCCAGGACTGGAGTTCGACACCCCTGCGTTATATCCTAACACAAGGTCACGGGGGTCTGCTGGAGCCAATCCCAGCCAGCACAGGGCACAAGGCAGGAACAAATCCCAGTCAGGGTGGCAGCCCATCTCAGGGCACACACACACACCAGGGACAATTTAGGATCACCAATGTGCCTAACCAGCATGTCTTTGGACTATGGGAGGAAACCCACGCAGACACGGGGAGAACATGCAAACTCCATGCAGGGAGGACCCGGGAAGCGAACCCAGGCCTCCTTACTGCGAGGCAGCCAGCACTACCATTGGCGCCACTGTGCCGCCCTAGTAAAGAGAGTGCAGAAAGGAATAGGTTTTAAGATTGCCGTGCGTCTCGAATTTCGGTGCCCACATCTATTGCACAAGGCGAGACGGGCTGTTCTGAAGTTTTGTGAGCTTTCTTATTTCTGTCACTTCGATGCTCAGAGTGCCTGCTGGTTTGTTGTACAAACATGCCAGAATGTTTTCTGCGAAGCCTGAAGATTTTCACTTTAGAAAGTCGACTGATTTAATGGCTGTAAGTAGTATGTTTTATTTCCAAATTGCTTTATAGCTGAAGGCTTCATGCTTTCGGTTGCTAGTACCTCACCGATGATAATAAGGCCGATGCTCACTGTGCTTCATCGTAAAAGTTAATCTATAACCAAATAAATCTGGATTATATGTTCTTTTAAAATTCCTGGTTAGTTCAGGGAGGTTGATATGGAATTGGAAGAGTCTGGAGTAGATGATACTGTAGGGCAGGCATGTCGAACTCCAGGCCTGGTGGGCCGCAGTGGCTGCAGGTTTTCATTCTAACCCTTTCTCTGATCAGTGACCACTTTTCACTGCTAATGAACTCTTCTTCCCTTCATCTTAATAGCCCCGTTTTTAAGGAGTCAGTCCTCTGAATTGATTCCTTTCTTCATTAAATGACAGCTAAACAGAAATGAGACGTGAAACGAGATGACCAGCTAAACTGGGGCTTCAAACTCCAACCAGTCTCTTCATGAGAAGCTGATTCTTGCTGTTAATTAAACTCGTTCTTTAATTCCACAGCTTGTTTGCATCTCTCATTCTGCCACAGCAGGCATTTCCAAAACTGTCGATTTTTCTGTTTTTCCTAAGAACATGGTCAAAATGACTTGGTGAGCTGAGAGATCAACCAGACCTTTCTTTATATTCAGATATTGGGGCTCAGGTGAGCAGGTCATGTGGCGGCTTGTTTTGTGTCTCATTATTGTTTGGCTGTTAATTAAGGAAAAACAGACAACTAAGGGGCCTGAGTCAAGTTAATTAAATCTAAACTAGCAGCCAAAACTGGTCACTAATGAAGAAGATGGTTAGAATGAAAACCTGCAGCCACTGCGGCCCTCCAGGACCGGAGATCGACACCCGCGCTGAAGGGCATTCGTGGAACTGGTCCATGTTCGTTAGCTTGAAGCGTGTCGTATAAAACAGGTTGCCCTCTTACTCTTAACGGGACGTATGTCAGTCATTTCACTTTTGGAATATGCAGGAGCATGACAGCAAGGGCGGATTTATTTATTTATTTATTTTTTAAAATTTCTTTTTAATTTAAGCTGACAATCCATCTACGGCAGTGGTTCCCAAACTCGGTCCTGGGGAGCCACTGTGGCTGCAGGTTTTTGTTCCAACCAACTTCCATTTTTCATTGGACTCTTAGCCTAATTAAGTGAGTCATTAATTTCCCAGCTTCAGTGTTTTGGAGTCAATGTAGAAATTAGAAACTGGTAGATTTTTATTAAAATGTAATAAGCAGTTATATGGGGAATATGCCGTTTTTTTTAAGTCGTTAACAGTATTTTCATCCTGATTTTCATTCTGCTTTTCCAGGTGTTTTGGTTATTTAATTGATTTTTTTACTAATTAGCGGGTCTGACGCTGAAGCCGTTGCTGCTTTCATCATCCCGGGTGTCTGCTGTGCTGGTGTCACTATTAGGGTTAAATGAAGGGAGCAAGGGCGGCACGGTGGCGCAGTGGTAAGGAGAGCCGGGTTCTCTTCCCGGGTCCTCCATATGTGGAGTTTGCATGTTCTCCCCGTGTCTGCTTGGGTTTCCTCCCACAGTCCAAAGACATGCAGGTTAGGTGCATTGGCGATTCTAAATTGTGCTTGGTGTGGGTGAGTGTGCCCTGTGGTGGGCTGGCACCCTGCCTGGAGTTTGTTCCTGCCTTGCGCCCGGTACTGGCTGGAATTGGCTCCAGCACACCCCCGCGACCCTGTGTTAGGATATAGCGGGTTGGAAAATGACTGACTGACTGACTGACTGACTGACTGACTGACTGACCGAAGGGAGCAAAGTACACAGGAAAAGGGGAAAATAATAGGAAAACAACAAAAGAGAGTTAAGCATTGATAGCTTTAGAAAAAAATAGAAATATTTCCAAAAGTCTTATAAATGTAAAAAACATAGTGTTGTGTCTTTCTGAATGCAGAATAAGAGAAGAGTAAAAATGATCAGCTAATTAAATGAGGTCAGTTGTTATCGATTATTATCACCGATTGTGAATCTGTTTGGAACAAAAACCTGCAGCCACAGGGGGTCCCCAGGGTGTCCAATGACTCAAATTACAGGCTTAACCCACAGGACCTCTATAAATGATGACTTGTCACCTACAGCAAGCATTCCTTCTCCTTATAATGCATTTAACACCAAGATCAGGAAAGCAGGGTGGCATGGTGGTGCACGGGTAGCACCACAGTGAGATTTCCTTGGGCACAGGGACTGAAACTTGCTGAAATTCACAGAAAGATGTTGGCTTGTTCAGATCAGTAAGCTGTTTGGGTAACCCTCATGCGCAAAGTTTATGTGATCCCAAGTGATTGTGCACTATGGCATGTTCAGATCCATAGCTGATATTCAAATGTGCATCAGCAGTGGACAGTGCAATCTGTTGTTCTTCTCTGATGAAGACATTCGCCATGTTGATGTAGGCTTGTGGGCACGATTGTTGGCAGTCGGCCAGACTGAGCTTTGTCGGTTACACTTGTTCTTGCCGCTTTAAACCTTTCTACCCATTCCTAAACTTTTCGTGGAGTCGTGCGGTTTTCATTTCCGTATTGAGCAAAAATCCTTCGGTGACGTTAAGCTGGCTTCTCTCTCTGACTCCCACTGCCCAAAGAAATCTCACTACATCATGTTGTTCAGTGATGGTGCAATCCCGCAGTGGAGTGTCCATGTACATTTGACCTTGGCTTTGACTATTAAAACGGCAGAGTGCTGGGCTATGTGTGTTTGAACTACCCTTCAGCCATCGTAAATGTGCTGTATTGCGTCAGCTTCTATCTGTTGTGGTTACCGTGTAATTTTCACACTGCCCGTACTTTTTTGGATTCACCCTTGTATAATGACTGACATTAATGGGTCGTGGGGTTGTGCAATGTGTGC
Organism: Erpetoichthys calabaricus; assembly: GCF_900747795.2. Classification (NCBI taxonomy): domain Eukaryota; kingdom Metazoa; phylum Chordata; class Cladistia; order Polypteriformes; family Polypteridae; genus Erpetoichthys; species Erpetoichthys calabaricus. The sequence goes on along the minus strand of NC_041411.2, from coordinate 73,951,504 downwards.
ACCCTAGAACAGACTGGTATCTCTGCTGTACTTGGTGTCCGCTTGTATCCGATGCTGCTACTCTACGCTTTAATGTCCCATTATTCTGTAATAGAAAAATGAACAGATGAAGGAGTCAATGGCGTCAGAGGTGAGACAGCACCACCTTGTGTTCAAAAGAAATATAACACTACACTCGATCATAAATGAAAGCTTAAAATTTCAGGACTTCGGGATACTCGGTTTAGTGCTGAACATGGTGTCATACTTACTTGATTTTTCATTGCCGACTGTAAAAGTTTTCTTAATAAACACTAATACAGTAATAATAACACTGAATACAAACATCTAAAGCAGCCTCAATTTCTTTCAGTGGAAACTGAAATCCATGCTTAAGGATGGCTGAAAACTCGTCAGTAACACAAATCGTCTGCCCTTGTGGCCAGACACGTCCATATTTTCTACTGGTGACAGTAGCAAGTCTCACATCCTGCTTTTCTTAAGGGGCTTTATTAAGCATTTTCCCATTTTTTTCACATCATTTAAGTTCATTTTTTCCAATTTGAACTTTTTTGTATAATTTTTTTAAAAATTATTTAAAAAAAAATGAAATACCACATTGACACAAGTATTCAAACCCATATTACTTTAAATATATATATATGTTCACGGCATTCGTAGTCTGTGTCACAATCTATATTATAATATGGGTGGTTACCTACCAGGTAACGCTTGTGGTTGGCCAGCAAGCCTGCTAACGGTGCCCTCAGTTGTGAGAAGCAGATCATAGAATGGTTGAAATAGTTTACTGTCAAATAATGCAAAGAGTACGCGACACGTGTTTCGCCCTAATTCTGGGCTCATCAGGTGTACACACTCCATTGCACTCCCTCTCGGGAATCGAACCTCGGACGTCAGCGTCAGAGGCGATGCCCCTAAAGTTGCGCCACGGTGTGTGGTTCGTTTATTTGACAGCATGTAGATCGGGGTAATTACATTCATGGCATTCGTAGTCTGTGTCACAATCTGATTATATGGGTGGTTACCTACCAGGTAACGCTTGTGGTTGGCCAGCAACCTGCTAACATCCGTCATGGTGCATATATATATATATATATATTCATTACATTCGTATTCTGAGTCCCAACTTGATTGTATGAGTGGTTACCTACCAGGTAAATGCAATGAATGTAATTACTCCAATCTACAGGCTGTCAAATAAATGAACCACACGCCGTGGCGTACAGGGGCTTCATCTCTGATGCTGAGGTCTGAGGTTCGATCCCTGCAAGGGGAGCAATTGAGTATGTACGCCTGATGAACCCAAATGAGGGTAAAACACATGTTGCGTACTCTTTGCATGGTTTGACAGTAAACTATGCTATATATATATATATATATATATATATATATATATATATATACATATCTTCTATTATAAAAAGAAATCCTGTCCTGGAAAGCAAAAAGCAAGTCTACGATACGTGATCTTCTCGTAAGACATTTTAAAAACCCGCGAGACCAAAGCCACGCCCTACCTACAATCTATCAAATAGAATAATAGGCAGCAAAACATTCAGTCTGGTGAAGGATTTGAGCACACGCAGATCCAGGGCTCTCAGCGCATATAAAGCGTATAAGGTACGTTATAAATTAAATGTCGACATCTAAGCGAAGAAGAAAGCAGCGCGGAGAAAAGAGACTCAAATGCGTTGGACAGAAAAAAGAGCAAAAAAGAATAATCGAGGTGCAAATTCAGAAAATAAGGAAAGTAATTATCAGCCCGGAACAAGTGGAATTGAAAAAAAGCACATCCAATCCGGCTCAGAATTAAAAGACAATGAGTAAAAGAAAGTAGAACTTCATAAAGACGTTTACAAACGTTGGCGCTAAACACATGCACAGCAAGTTAGAGACTATGAAACCAGTGAAATTAGAAAGGTTAAAAAAAATAAATAAATAAACGTTGGCGCTATACACATGTGGAGAAAGTTAAAGGATATGAAAGTAGGAAAATTAGAAAATATATAAAAAGAAAGTAAAGATCGCAGTAACACAAACAAACTGCCTCATTTAACTATGCACCAGTCTAACTTTGGTTTTGCACAATAATTACTACATTATTGCACCCTAACACTTTATTCTACTTTTTTCACATAATTGTACTTATTTATTATGTTCTACTATACTGTTATCTCTCAATCTATGACTTTTTGTTAATCTAACTGATATTCTTCTAACTTTGCACAGTTTTTGATAAGCGGATCAGGATGCATTTCACTGCGTGTTGTCCTGTATAACTATGCATGTGACAAATAAAGAATCTTGAGAATTTCTAAAACGGAGTTTACCGCACATGCATTTATTGGTTATTTTGTTCATATATATATATATTTATCTGTCTGCTTATTTAAAAAGCTACATTTACCCCAGGAGTCAAAAACGTTCTGTCTAGCCCTTGTACAAAAACCTAGAGAAAAGCTGGGGTATCACCTTGGTAAACCCATGTACTTTTGGAACTCCATCCATTTTCCAACCCATTGAATCCGAACACAGGGTCACGGGGGTCTGCTGGAGCCAATCCCAGCCAACATAGGGCACAAGGCAGGAACCAATCCTGGGCAGGGTGCCAACCCACCGCAGGACACACACAAACACACCCACACACCAAGCACACACTAGGGCCAATTTAGAATCGCCAATCCACCTAACCTGTGAAAGGAAAATATCACGACTTTACAGACAGGAGTCCAATGCAGAAGTCTACTTACTTTGTTACTTTGTGAAAAAAAAATGATTAACCGCTGATGATGTCGATCGTTTTGTCTGTGCTGAAATTCCAAACAGAGAAACCTGTCCTGACCTCATTAAAAAGATTCAGCATATTGGGACTCGCAAGATTCCAAATATTGTTTTTACAGAAGTTCTGAAATAAAAGTGAAACTAATGAAATAGCAACAATTCAAAGAAAAAAAAATCTTAAAAGTGTGTATCCGGAAAACCAAACACGGGGGTTGGCGAGTGAAGCGAGCAGGGGGCGAAGCCCTCTAGTATATAAATATATAAAAGACTATATCACTTGAAATCTGGCTCAGGTGCATCCTGTTCTATTGATCATCATTGAGATGTTTCCGGGCCTCGTTTGGAGTCCACCTTTGGTCAATTCAGTTGAAGACACACAGCTGTCTGTAGAAGGTCAGGGTTCACTGGCAGAACCCACGTCTGGTGAGAGCCACACAAGTCTCGAGAGGTGCCTTGTGTCCTCTATATTAAAAGTCTGTTTCAACCTTTGGTTTGTTAACCTTGCTTTTATTTTCCATTGTTTAAAACACTTGCCTATTAAATCGAGTTTTACCAGGATGTTACCCCAACTCTTAAGACGTGTATGCATTTAATTTACTGGTACCTATTACATAGATCCTTTAACAACTACCAGGGTGGCCAACGTCTTCCACCGAGACGACTGCATTACGTGGTGGAGAACAATGATCAGATTTGGTACTCACATTTACAGAAGATTCTGAAAGTGATCTCCTTGTGCATCAGTACACCTCTGTGCCCGTTTCAACATGTCCATGCACACTCTTTGCAACGTCATGGGATCGATTCTGTGTATCGCATTTTCAATGTTCAACTTCAGTTCATTTACAGTCTGTGGATTTGTCTCATACATGCAGCCCTTTAAATGACCCCACAAGAAATAGTCACACGTTGTTAAGTCAGGCGATCTTGGTGGCCATAAACCCTTCCTAATAATCCTTTCATCAGGGAAATGGTTCCGACTAGTAGCCATAGATATGGGGGAAAATTATGCAAATGAATTCTATGACTGAGAATCACTAATGTGACATAGGCTAAACTGGCACAGATCTGTTATGAAAATCCACAAACTCGGATGGTTAGGACATCCGTGATGTTGATCTTTATCCCAGTGCAAAGATGACATTGAACGCTGTATATCTGTGTGTGTTAACTATAGCTATGGCAACGGAACAGCAGTGCCCATAAACAAACATGGCATCAAGAAAAGGTGTTAAAAAATAGCATTCTTAAATATTGTGGTGGATGGCCGGGGCCCTGATTGTGGAATGACCGGGGGGTGGAGTTTCTCCCCTGGACCGACAGAGGGCAGTCCCCTGGTTTCCAGTAGGGCTCAACACCGCCAGGGGGTGCATAGACACTTTCTGGGCCCTATTTGGCCGCACTTCCACCACATCTGGAAGTGTGGCCAGAAGAAGCTTGTTGGGCACCTGGAGGCCTTCCCTATAAAAAGGGGGCTGGTCGCCAGAAGTCGATGGCCAGAGTCTGGAGGAAGAGGACAAAGCCCGAGGAGGAGTGGAGGCAGAAAGACTGGTGGCAAAGAAGGGACTGTGTTGGTGCTTTACTGTGTGTGCTGGACTATCGTAAATCAACCAAGTCGTGTCCTGCCTGTCTGTGTTGGGAATATGGCGGCTGTATGTGCCCTGGGCTTCACAATATTTTTCAAGTAAAAGGCACAGAAACAAATTCTACGTGTAACAAGACATCTAAAACAAAAGGCAGAAACAATGTGCACCATAAGAAAATCATAACACTGAGAGAGTCTGGATGTGTTTGTTAGTGGTCCACGCACAAGTGCCCCGGTCCGGCTTAACCTTAACTTTAACCTTTCTTATTTCTATTTGTCTGTTTTATTTCATTCTGTCTGTTACCTGTTATTAGATGCAACTGAGAAGGTAAATTTCACGTTTTCCTGTGTAAACATGACTAAATAAAGAAACCTAAACCTAAACCTATAAATTGGTCTGATGTGAATGAATGTGCCCTCTACTGGACAGGTGTTCTGCCCTGGGCCTTGGAGCCATGGCGTTCCCTCATTGACCCTTGTATTGCAATAAACAGGTTTGCAAAATAAATAAATGAATCATTGAATAAAGAAATATCTTTAGACAAATACAAAGGGCACTCTCATTTACTAGAAAGGACGCGGGTGTCTTTGATTCCAGTAAACAAATACAAAGGCTACCTACCTTAATGCTATCTTCCGTCTCCGTCCACAGGCAGGCCGGCCCTCCAGGAGTCCTGCTGCGCTTAGGCTTTCAGCATCTCATTCACTCCCCCAACAAAAGGTTCAAATCTGCATAATTGAAAACATAAAAATAAAAAAGTATGCATAAGGCAGAACAGACAGTTCATCTGTTTTACTGACTCACAGCAGTTACTCAGAGGGGCTCGGAAAGGTCAAAACCAGGAGGTGCTGGTAGATGGATAAGCAGGCCCATCTTCCCTGTAGGATACAGTTGGCAGTGTTAAGTCCATGTCATATTAGACGACTTTTGCAGCAATTTTCGGTCGTAGTCTTCATTTACCGTAAATTACACTGGTCAACAATCATTTTGCTACTGGGATTCTTTCACCTGTACTTTAACAAATTTCACTTGCTGACTCCAAATCTGAAAACCGTTTTCGTCCAGCACGTCCCATTTTTTAGTTATGATGTTCCAGGTCTTGGATAACTAGGGTGACTGGACAGTAAATGCGATGCATTTCAGCATTTAAGACATAAGTTTGGTCTCGAGGAAAGTGAAGCCAAAATTAAGGAAGGTGTTTTAGTTGGCCCTGAAATACGTGAACTGATGCTTGACGATGAGTTCAAAAGGAAACTGAAGCCCACTGAATCAACACCCTCATTCGTGCAGGTTGTCTTGACAGTCACAGAGCACAGAATTACACTGAGCTTGTGGAGAACCTGCTGAAAGTATATCAGCTTACGGGAGCCAGAATGTCACTGAAGACGCATTTTTTACATTCTCATCTCGACTTTTTTCCACCAAATCTAAGCGATGTCAGAGATGAGTATGGGGAAAGATTTCATCAAGATAGAAAGGTGATGGAAAACTGATATCAGGGAAAATTTACTCCGAGCATGATGGGTGACAACTGTTGATTCTTGCAAAGAGAGACGGATGTGCAGTACAAGCGCAAAAGCGAGTGACTCCAATAATTTTGGGCACGCTGACCTCACTTTTATATTGAGGTAAATTGACATAAATATGCTTTAATGTGTCTCTGGTATTGTCTTCTGGTTTGGTTACAGAATAAACGCATCAAAACAATTTTGGTGGGACATAGTCCAAACTCCAGATATCATGTTGATATATTATATTGATATTCAAAAGTGTCAAAACGTCAATGATGTGTATTTCAAAAACCTGACGTGCTAGCTTAATTCTGATTTCATATATGAAATCAGTGTAAAAAAACTTAATAAAGAGCTGCTCTGAAGTTCCCAGAAGCAAACAAAAAATATTTTTTTGTAGACCAGTGATATCTTAGGCAGTTGGTGGTGGTCGTCAGCGTGCACTCGTGAAGCCAATCGTCTAATGTGACATACCCTGCGACTGAGTCCAACTAGTCAGTGTCTGGTTACAATAAAATCAAACAGGTTTCACTCAGAGGGGCTCTTTGCAGACGAGAATTGAGAACCAATGAGCACTCAGCTGGAAGTACAATGCATACAATGTAACAATGAGAGATAAGGAAGACACATGTTCAGAACCTCACAAACAGAAGAGAAGTTCATCTGTCTGATGCCTCGTATTTTACGTACCATAAGTGAAAGGAGAAAAGTATTAAAGGGCAGAGACTGTGGCTGAACTCGCTTCAGCTATTAACCCTTCATAAAATACCACTTCGTCAAGCTGTCAGAAAAAGGGCCGAGCACAACTGAAATTCCCAAGTAGGAATTTACTGGCCAGGTAGTGTGGGACGAGAAGAAAGAGTCACTCTAGCTGGACTTGGAATAGGATTGCCCTGAAACAAGAATCTGGTATGAAGTAGAGAGTTGACTAATCCCACTGGTTATTGGAGAGCGGAGTTGTAGCAGAATACGACTGGTCACTCAATCAGAAGAGTCACTCTGCACCACGAAGCCCAATTGGTCCCTGAGCTCTCACTCTAACTCTGCCATTTTCTGTCCATAGAGGAGGAGAAGGTCAGGTCATCACTGTCTTAATTCAAGGCCAAGCCGACCCAGAACATAACACAAAGAGCCACCTGATAGCAAACATTTTCTTCTTCTTCTTTTGGCTGCTCCCGTTAGGAGTTGCCACAGCTTATCATCTTCTTCCATATCTTTCTGTCCTCTGCATCTTGCTCTGTTACACCCATCACCTGCATGTCCTCTCTCACCACATCCAGAAACCTTCGCTTAGGCCTTCCTCTGTTCCTCTTACCTGTCAGCTCTATCCTTAGGATCCTTCTCCCAATATACCCAGCATCTCTCCTCTGCACATGTCTAAACCAACGCAATCTCACCTCTCTGACTTTGTCTCCCAACCGTCCAACTTGAGCTGACCCTCTAATGTCCTCATTTCTAATCCTGTCCATCCTCGTCACACCCAGTGCAAACCTTAGCATCTTTAACTCTGCCACCTCCAGCTCTGTCTCCTGCTTTCTGGTCAGTGCCACCGTCTCCAACCCATATAGTCTACTGTCCTGTAGGCCTTCCCTTTCACTCTTGCTGATACCCGTCTGTCACAAATCACTCCTGACACTCTTCTCCACCCATTCCACCCTCCGTACACTCTCTTCTTCACTTCTCTTCCATAATCCCCATTACTCTGTACTGTTGACCCCAAGTATGTAAACTCATCCACCTTCACCAACTCTACTCCCCTCATCCTCACCATTCCACTGACCTCCCTCTCATTTACACACATGTATTCTGTCTTGGTGGTCCAACTGACCTTCATTCCTCTCCTCTCTAGAGCAGATCTCCACCTCTCCAGGGTCTCCTCAACCTGCTCCCTACTATTGCTACAGATCACAATGTCATCAGCAAACATCATAGTTCACGGGAACTCCTATCTAATCTCATCTGTCAAACATCTATTGAAGACTATAACGGTATTTTGGTTACACTCATTTGTACTTTATTATTTGGGCATATTATCTATAATACATGAATATATGTGTGACATTTTTCTCCTGCCTGTTCAGTTTCTCTATTTCAGTTTTTCTCAACTACTGGGTCAGTCGTGGGCCGCCGCCGGTGTGTCCCAAGTTGCTATTGTTTATAATGGCAGTGGGTCGCATGTGAATTGCCGCCCTGATGGTTGTGCTCGCCCCCAAACCCGTTCCAATGATCATACTCGCCCCCCACCTCTACCCGTACTGACAATTGCACTCCATTCACCAAGGGGGAATTTAGATTTGGTGGGTTGTGAAGACAATTACGTGGGAAAAAGTGTGCAGTGACACCTAAAAGGTTGAAGAATACGGCTCTATCTGATTGCCTGGGGGTCATAATTATAAATAGTAAGGTAACATAGGAGGGCTATAGAAGGAGACATTTTGTTATAATAAATTGTATAGAGAGAAATTGGGTCTTCCTAGGACCCTACTATGACAAAACGATAAGTGTTAGACAATGTTTGGGTTGCAGAATGAAACTGTAAACATAGGGGACAACTGTACTGCAGCCAAGCACTTCATCTGAGAAGGTGGATGAAGAAACAAGAGGGGGCCATTAGGTTAGCAACTTGCTTGGTTGTCCCAAAAAATCATCCATTCATCCATTATCCAACCCGCTATATCCTAACTACAGGGTCACGGGGGTCTGCTGGAGTCAATCCCAGCCAACACAGGGTGCAAGGCAGGAAACAAACCCCAGGCAGGGTCCCAGCACACCACAGGGCACGCACCAAGCACACACCAGGGACAATTTAGGATCGCCAATGCACTTAACCTGCATGTCTTTGGACTGTGGGAGGAAACTCACGCAGACACGGGGAGAACATGTGAACTCCACGCAGGGCGGACCCGGGAAGCGAACCCAGGTCTTCTAACCGCGAGGCAGCAGCGCTACCCGTTGCGCCACCGTGCCGCCCCAATATCTCATCCATAAACTTTTAAAAGTTAAAGTTTTCAAAGTTCCTGTAATGGACTGGCACCCCAGCCACAGTTGCTTTCTGCCTTGTGCCCAGTTGCTGCCAGAACAGACGCCAATCCCAATGACTTTGAAGTGGATAATCCAGATTAAAAACTAGATGGATGATTGGATGGATCTTTTGTTTAATTTAAAATTAAAAAAAAAATGAATCCAGCATTGTGATTGGCAACACAAATTAGCAACACAAATTATCTTGAGGTGCGGCTCCTTAATGGTGTTGGTAAAGAAGAAGTCATAAAGGGGGTCGGAGAGCAGGATACAAGAGCTGTGGTCAGCGGGGGAATGCTGTGAGTCACCCCCTAGTGAAAGAGAAAAGCACTCCGAGGAGAGAAGTCAGGAGGTACAGAACCCATCTTAAGTATCTGTTTTCACTTACGGTGATTTTTTGATCTCAGATCTAGCTTTTCAAGCTGCAGGGGTAGCAGTCTGTCATTATACAAGATATAGCACATTTTGTCATCCGAAGTCAAACAGTTGCTGCTAGCCAGCAGGTACCCGCTGTCATGAATATTTCACACATCCTTTCTCCACAGAACAATAGCAGCAGAGCTAAATCAGAGATTAATAATTAACAATGCTGTCTGGAGACAAACCACATGCAACCGTGTGTGTTTACAGGCCTGCTGAAATAGTCAATGTGTCTCCGTTTTCAACACGGGTGGGGTTACATTGACGTATCTATGATCTGTTCAAAGGCTGAGTGATTAGCCATGGGGCGCCAGGGCTTAAAAGCATTTCAGGAGATTAGATGGCCAGTGAAAGATTCAGGCCTGGCCATGTTAGCCCCAAGAGAACACCATCAAGAAACCGATGACCTAGGTGGCCACTGGGCTCCCATAAAGTAGCTTCTCATGGATCAGCCGCAGGCCATCTCCTCCTGAAGGTGAAGAGAGAGTTGTAACTCTGAACTGCTGGGGTGTCACCAGCTAAACGTATCTCTTCAGTACTAGAAAGTTCTCATTAAGAAGAAGCAGCCCTGGAGGACACAGGATGTCTTTCCCTCGAGTAGCCATGCCACATGCACTTCAGAACAGGTAACCTACCTGAAGCTAAACATGTTTGGGCCCGGCCAATACTTGGATTAGGAGACCAACCAGAAAACGCCTGGGATGCTGCTGATAGAGGTGTTGGCAAGGCCAAAAGGAGGTGCTTACCCTGTGGTCTTAATGTGGACTCCAATGCCCCAGAGCAGTAATGGGAACACTGTGCTGTTATCCTTTGGATGAGATGTAAAAATCAAGAATCTGACTCTCTGTGGTCATTAAAGATCCCTGGGGATCCTCCGTAAAGAGTAGGGTGTATCTCGATGTCCCGGCTAAATTGACAACCATAGCCTGGTCATTCTGGCCACCTAATCATCCCCTGTCCCTAATTGTCATTCTCTCTCTCTTAGCACTTCACCATCTAATAGCTAATGTGTGGTAAGCACACAAGCGCAAAATGGCTGCCATCGCATCATCCGGGTGGATGCAGTACATTAGTGGTGGATGAAGAGGATCCTCATTCACTTAAGCGCTGTATAAATGTAATGAATCATTATTATTACTATATAATAAAACACAAAAGGTTGGTGTGTATTGTTCCTTAGACCAATCTGATTGGTTAGTTGGGCTTTGGTGGAACAACAGAAGATGACGAGTGAGTATGAGATGCACGAAGAGGAGCATGAGATAGTCACGTCAAGGACAGCAAGTATAAAACTGGAGAGGGGGCAAGAAAGGAGCCTCGAAAATAATGACAAAGTCGAATTAGCAGTCCTTATGGGAGCGTGCTCAAGAGATGGAGTGCTGGTGAAGAGACATTCAGACGCACGCGATTACCGACGAAAGGCTCTGAAGGTACACATAGGGCAAGAGATAGCATTAATTATTGTATTACCTTTCTTCGACAGGTACCGTGGCTAGTCACAACAGAATTAAAAGAAAATGGAAAAAGGCCACAATGGTGTAAAAATTCAGTGTAATACAGTATAATGCATGTATTGTCACATGCAAGCATTGGAAGTGCATCATGGGTGTGTCTTTGTCTAAACATTTGGGTAAGGTTTTGGGTATAACAGCACCACTAACACAATTTGTTTTCTTTAGAACATCCTGGAAGGTTAGTGACATCATTCTCGGGTCTGACGTCATTTGTCCACCCCATTTTCTATAAAGCCTCCGGTCAAATAGGAAGTCATCATTCGTACTTGTTCCTGCTTCCAAAGGAGACACAATTCTTCATAAAGTAGCACTCTGTCAGCTCGAGGAGTTGCACTTTACAGCTATTATTCTCGTCTTTTTTCTCCTTTTCTTCAGCCTAGACATCAAATAGAGTATCCCCTTGAGCCCCAACCCTTTTTCTTTATATTTATCTTTATTTCACAAAATATAGTACACCAGTAACGGCGTACTGCACGATAACGTGCAGTGAATCCACTTGACTTGAGCATTCATAGTATTCATCCTCTTTCTCTGTACGTTTAGCATTTGTTTGCTCAGAGGTTGATGCGCTTGCTGCTTCCTGAGCAGCTCTTCTTTACTCCACCCTAGCGGCCCGCTGCTTCTCTTCTTTCGTCGGCATCTTTTCGCGTTAAAACTGATTAAGTTAGTTTTTGTGTTGCAATTACTTAGTACGTTTTCTTTAATTTTTCACTTAATCTGGCACTTAAGTCTTCAATCTGCCTCAAGAATGATTAGTGAAGGTGGTAGGGAATGAGAACGGCGCCCGTACGCATGCGCCGCACGGCCGCCCTGCTGCGCACTGCAGAGAGTTGATACTACAATAAAATAAAATAAAAAGAGTAATAAAATCATCGCCCCGAAAGCGGATAGTAGACGTCACGTGGTATATGTGTACCAAATTTCAAGTCAATAGGTGAAACGGTTTGCGAGCTACAGGTGATTTAAAATCCTGGACAGACAAATGAACAGCCACAGCAGCGTATTATAGAAGAAGATGGTTCCCTGTGTGAAAGAAAACATTGACATTTGTGTTAAATTCATTCTTAACAAGACTGATTATGATTATATATATTGTTTGCTTCGCTCGCCTACCCCTGGACGGGTGCTACGCGCTTTGTGGTTCTGCCGCTCACGTATGAGGATGTGGATGTACAATTTAAACAGATTGCTATTTTCAGGAGAATTGTTACATACAGTCTGCATAATAGAACTATTTTACATTACAGCAAGTCATTAACCATGGTAAAAAATAGTAAAACGTAATAATTCGTTGCGTTATACGATTTCGTTCTGTTTGGATTTGAAATTAACACGCAAATACTTTTTAAACTTACACTTTTACTGTAAAACTTTAGTAAACACAATATTTTTTAATTAAATTTTCGTCAATATCGCACTGAATTTTGATTCTGTGTTTGGACTTACATTGTGACAACGCAACGTATAACTGCCCGTGAGTTAATTTCGTTTCTTTATCTCTAATAAATAAACCGACTTTTTCAAATGTTTGTGTCTATGATTTGTTAATTGTCTTTGCAAAAGCTATTCTAATGGGAAACTGTTAACGTTTTAATACCAATGGCATATCAAGATCTCCTTTGGTGTCTGTTATCCATGGGAGATTACTACATTAGGATACATCCTTCTTTCAACAGTAATTCGGGTATTGGAAGACTGGACGGTGTTAACAGTTGTAGATATTCTTCGGGATATTGTAAGCTGATGTTTTCATCTTCCGCACCAACACCACCAACTGTTTCAGCAGAGTCTATTGATACGCATTTAACAAATTTACTGTGTTACCAATCGTCAATTTTCGTGTTAATTCGTTTGACATCATCGTTTCTCGGCGCTAGGATTGGCCGTGTACTCATTTCTTCTGTTGATAACCCTTTGTGATCAAATTATTCAATAAGATTTGAACGTAATACATCTTCTTTTATTGGGAAATGAAAGTGAGGAAAACGTAAAAATTTATAAGAGCTAAGAGAGCAGGAACTGTGTCTGTCAAAAGCATTCACGTGAATGAGAGGTGAGAGGGCTGATTGAATATGTTTGAGAGGAGGGCGGGACTTGAAAAAATCTCATGGCCAAAGTCTCGTCTCAGGATATCTTTTTATAATAGAGAGATATGATATATTATGATCCCCAACATGATCCCCCATATATATATATATATATATATATATATATATATATATATATAAAATGGGGGATGGGGCTCCCCTGGGAAGTACAGATCATGCTGAAGCAATTTCCTCCATTAAGTTCTGATCGTGTCGAAGTTTGAAGATTAGTTTTGTGAAGTCTACAAAATGGACGTTCTTCCACAACTGAAATAGAGACTGTCCTTATGAAGAGAGGAAAGCTAACATTTAATAATGTGACTAAAAATCTCAAACTGTTGATACCACACTGTTTTCATTGATAATGAGGCAGAAATACAGAAAAATGAAAAACCATATGATATGAAATAATAAATAAAATAACTAAAGGGAATATTGCAACAACAATATTACATGAACAAGCAAAGTAAACCTTAAAAGAGATTGGGAAGGAAAAATCCACAATATCAACATATCATTTACACATCACCATAACAAAACTATATAAATGAGAAGGAAAAGTCCCATCCACACACATGCGCGTCTGAGGACCACCTTCCAGGCTTATCCATGATAAGCAATACCACCCCAGGACAAGAGGAGGAGCTGTCACTAACAGTATTATTCCTTTCTGCTCCCACAGAACCTAGAAGACACCCAGTGAGGGCAAATGACTCCGCCCCTTCTGATCGGAGGACTGTAAATTCAAGGCGCTCCCGGAAGGTGCCATCTCATTTGGAGGGGAGCTCAGCCCAGACCTGACCTGCTGATTAAAAGGCATTACAGCCTTGTATTTTTGCTTGTTTGTTTGTTTTACGCCATTGAGCGCCACTTCTGTTGCATTTGATTCCTTTATTAAAAGAGGTGACCTGGCTGGTGCCTCAACGTTTATTTTGGATTCCATGTCATACCTCGCATGGCCACACCATAAAGAAGATCGATCAAGTATTTTTGAACAAGTTGCAAACCTGAAGAGGCCACAGAGAAGCCAAGGATCACAGACAGAAATCAAAGAGCAGGCCACAGCCCGGGCTGCATCACAGGTGGCAGACATACAGCCATATGAAAACGTTTGGGAACCCCTCTTAATTCTTTGGATTTTTGTTTCTCATTGGCTGAGCTTTCAAAGTAGCAACTTCCTTTTATTATATGACATGCCTTATGGACACAGTAGTATTTCAGCAGTGACATTAAGTTTATTGGATTAACAGAAAATATGCAATACGCATCATAACAAAATTAGACAGGTGCATAAATGTGGGCACCCCAACAGAGATATGACATCAATACTTAGTTGAGCCTCCTTTTGCTAATCTAACAGCCTCTAGACGCTGTCCTCCTATAGCCTCTGATGAGTGTCTGGATTCTGGATGGAGGTATTGTTGACCATTCTTCATACAAAATCTCTCCAGTTAAGTTCAATTTGATGGCTGCCGAGCATGGACAGCCTGCTTCAAATCATCCCATAGATTTTCGATGATATTCAAGTCAGGGGACTGTGACGGCCATTCCAGAACATTGTACTTCTCCCTCTGCATGAACGCCTTTGTAGATTTCCAAATGTGTTTTGGGTCATTGTCTTGTTGGAATATCCAACCCAAACTTCAACTTTGTGACTGATGCTTGAACATTATCCTGAAGAATTTGTTGATATTGGGTTGAATTCATCCGACCCTTGACTTTAACAAGGGCCCCAGTCCCTGAACTAGCCACACAGCCCCACAGCATGATGGAACCTCCACCAAATTTGACAGGAGGTAGCAGGTGTTTTTCTTGGAATGCGGTGTTCTTCTTCCACCATGCAAAGTGCTTTTTGTTATGACCAAATAACTCCATTTTTGTCTCATCAGTCCAAAACACTTTGTTCCAAAATGAATCTGGCTTGTCTAAATGAGCATTGGCATACAACAGGAGACTGTTTGTGGCGTGAGTGCACAAAGGGCTTCTTTCTTATCACCCTGCCATACAGATGAATTGTAGAACGATGTACAGATACATCATCTGCAGCGAGATGTTCTTGCAGGTCTTTGGAGGTGATCTGTGGGTTGTCTGTCACCATTCTCACAATCCTGCTCATATGCCGCTCCTGTATTTTTCTTGGCCTGCCAGACCTGCTGGGTTTAACAGCAACTGTGCCTGTGGCCTTCCATTTCCTGATTCCATTCCTTACAGTTGAAACTGACAGTTTAAACCTCTGAAATAGCTTTGTGTAGCCTTCCCCTAAACCAGGAGACTGAACAATCTTTGTTTTCAGATCTTTGGAGAGTTGCTTTGAGGGTCCCATGCTGTCACTCTTCAGAGGAGAGTCAAAGGGAAGCACAACTTGTAATTGACCACCTTAAATCCCTTTATATCTCATGATGGACACACCCGTCTATGAAGGCTTAACAAGCTCATCCAACCAATTTGGTGTTGTAAGTAATCAGCATTGAGCAGTGACAGGCATTCAAATCAGCAAAATGACAAGGGGACACACATTTGTGCACAGCCAGTTTTTCACATTTGATTTTATTTCATACAACTAAATACTGCGTCACTAAAATCTTTGTTAGGAAAACACCGCAGTACTCAAATGTTCCTAGGAAATGAAAGACATACCACTGTTATCTTTACTGTTTAAAGGAGAGTCAATTATTATGCAGACGGAGAGGGGTTCCCAAAATTTTCATATGACTGTATTTCAGGGGGGAAAAAAGCACCTTCTTCACTGCCAAGAAATAAAGAAAGGTGGCCAATCTGAACACATTCACTAATGTACAGAGTGAAATGATTAGACGAGTCATTTAAGAAAGCATAAAAAAGAATGAAAGTAATTAAGATGCTCCATAACAATTATTATTATAATAACAAAGGCTCAACAAAAAGCATTTATCTGATATGGGATGAAACACAGCGACATTCAGACAAATAAACAAACACCTAAATACATTTTTTTTCACATGTTTGTTCCGGGTTTTTTGAAACGAGAGGCACAGGGAAACACCTGTGCCACCAGAGCCCTGCTGGGACAATGAGCTGAGTGACAACTGTTTCCCGATTTTGTTTTTCATAATCCAGTTTGATTATTCCTTTGGCACATCGCGTGAGAAGAAAGTGTGGGCCTTTGTTAGTGGGTGGTGGGACACCAATTGCATTCTGGTGTAGAACTCTGACCAAGTGGTGGTTGAGTGGTGTTACCGCATTATTCTTTTGCTTGGTTTGGCTTCTTTTCTTATTTAACGTGTTGCCATATTAAAATTGTGTTCTAAAGCAAAGTATATTTTATAAATTTAAAAAAATGACTAGCCTGATTTTGTGTTTTGTGCTTGAGCTAATTGGTCCCAAAGTTACGCGCAGAGCAACATTCAGGTGTGTTCGGCAACTAAGTTAACACATATGAAAGTTTTAACATTTCACATTTTTTATTTCGTTCATCCAAGAGCCTGTTAGTATATTTTTGGTAAATTTAATAGTTTTTAACAATAAGTCAAATTCAAAAATAATAATAACAATAATAGAATGCAATTCCATGTGTTAGTAGACTCCATTAAATACGCCTTTGTTATATGGGCTGGAGACGGTGGCACTGACCGGAAAGCAGGACACAGAGCTGGAGATTTGCATTGGGTGTGACTAAAGATTAGAAACGAGGACAATAGATAGATAGATAGATAGATAGATAGATAGATAGATAGATAGATAGATAGATAGATAGATAGATAGATAGATAGATAGATAGATAGATAGATAGATAGATAGATAGATAGATAGATAGATAGATAGATAGATAGATAGATAGATAGATAGATAGATAGATAGATAGATAGATAGATAGATAGATAGATAGATAGATAGATAGATAGATAGATAGATAGATAGATAGATAGATAGATAGATAGATAGATAGATAGATAGATAGATAGATAGATAGATAGATAGATAGATAGATAGATACTTTATTAATCCCAAGGGGAAATTCACATACTCCAGCAGCAGCATACTGATAAAGAAAATATTAAAGAGTGATAATAATGCAGGTATACAGACAGACAATAACTTTGAATAATGTTAATGTTTACCCCCCCCAGGTGGAATTGAAGAGTCGCATAGTGTGGGGGAGGAACGATCTCCTCAGTCTGTCAGTGGAGCAGGACGGTGACAGCAGTGTCTCGCTGAAGCTGCTCCTCTGTCTGGAGATGATCCTGTTTAGTGGATGCAGTGGATTCTCCATGATTGATAGGAGTCTGCTCAGTGCCCGTTGCTCCGCCACGGATGTCAAACTGTCCAGCTCCGTGCCTACAATAGAGCCTGCCTTCCTCACCAGTTTGTCCAGGCGTGAGGTGTCCCTCTTCTTAATGCTGCCTCCCCAGCACACCACCGCGTAGAAGAGGGCGCTCGCCACAACCGTCTGATAGAACATCTGCAGCATCTTATTGCAGATGTTGAAGGACGGCAGTCTTCTAAGGAAGTATAACCGGCTCTGTCCTCTCTTGCACAGAGCATCAGTATTGACAGTCCAGTCCAATTTATCATTCAGCTGCACTCACAGGTATTTATAGGTCTGCACCCTCTGCTCACAGTCACCTCTGATGATCACGGGGTCCATGAGGGGCCTGGGCCTCCTAAAATCCACCACCAGCTCCTTGGTTTTGCTGGTGTTCAGGTGTAAGTGGTTTGAGTCGCACCATTTAACAAAGTCCTTGATTAGGTTCCTATACTCCTCCTCCTGCCCACTCCTGATGCACCCCACGATAGCAGTGTCTCAGTGAACTTTTGCAC
Organism: Erpetoichthys calabaricus; assembly: GCF_900747795.2. Lineage (NCBI taxonomy): Eukaryota > Metazoa > Chordata > Cladistia > Polypteriformes > Polypteridae > Erpetoichthys > Erpetoichthys calabaricus. The sequence goes on along the minus strand of NC_041411.2, from coordinate 73,933,787 downwards.
GTGGCAGGATTTCCAGTTGTATTGGAAGTCTGATGTATATAGGCTGAACAGGACTGGAGAAAGTACAGTCCCCTGTGGCGCTCCTGTGTTGCTGACCACAATGTCAGACCTGCAGTTCCCAAGACACACATACTGAGGTCTGTCTTTAAGATAGTCCACGATCCATGCTATCAGGTATGAATCTACTCCCATCTCTGTCAGCTTGACACTAAGGAGAAGAGGTTGGATGGTGTTGAAGGCGCTAGAGAAGTCTAGAAACATAATTCTTACAGCACCACTGCCTCTGTCCAAGTGGAAGAGGGATCGGTGTAGCATATAGATGATGGCATCCTCCACTCCCACCTTCTGCTGGTATGCGAACTGCAGAGGGTTGAGGGCGTGGCAGATCTGTGGCCTCAGGTGGTGAAGCAGCAGCCGCTCCATGGTCTTCATCACATGTGACGTCAGAGCGACAGGCTGGAAGTCATTCAGCTCACCTGGACGGGATACCTTTGGGACTGGGGTGATGCAAGATGTTTTCCAAAGCCTCAGGACTCTCCCCTGTTCCAAGCTCAGGTTGAAGATGCGCTGTTGAGGACTCCCCAGCTCCAACGCACAGGATGCTCATTAAAGGGTCAGCTCAGGTTGGACGTTTGGAAGACAAAGTCAGAGAGGCGAGATTGCGTTGGTTTGAACATGTGCAGAGGAGAGATGCTGAGTATAATGAGAGAAGGGTGCTAAGGATAGAGCTGCCAGGCAAGAGGACAAGAGGAAGGCCTAGGAGAAGGTTTATGGATGTGGCGAGAGAGGACATGCAGGTGATGGGTGTAACAGAGCAAGGTGCAGAGGACAGAAAGAAATGGAAGAAGATGATCTGCTGTGGCAACCCCTAACGAGAACAGCCAAAAGAAGAAGTAGACTGCATTAAATACAAGCTTTAACAGCATTTTATAATGGAGTTAAAAACGGAGCACAAAGAAGCTTGTGGTGGATCAATGGCTTTCATACTCTGCAAACTGCAATTCAAGTAAAGAAGGAATCTTCTTCATTTCAGATTAAAGAAAAGGCAAACAGAAGTGGGCGCCTGAGGACTAGGAAGACGATCCGAATACAACACGCCTGGCACGGCAACTTTAAAAGTGCATGGTAAACGCCATATTCTTGGATTTGGGTCTCAGAGCCTCGATTTTCCTTGTGGATTTATTGGGATTTCTATGGCGACTTGCTAAGAAACTGGAGAAGGAAAGAAGATAACAATCTGAGGGTTGAAATGTTTAACGTAGTGCATTTTGTGGTGTCTTCATGATTGTTGTTGTGATGTCCTTATTATATTTCAGTATTGTTAATTGCTCAGTATAACGGCCCCATTTATCTCGGATCAGTCTTGAGTTTCATTTTTTGTTTCCCGACATGAGCTAGTTTTATGTAAGTAATACCCCTATGGGATGAGAGGGGACGCTGGTGCTAATCATGTCTTCTCCATTGCCCTCCACAGTACCCAGAAAGGCAACTGACCCATCAACTTCCCGTTGCGGGCCCAAAATATTCTGAGCTGGCTGGAAGGAGCCTTCATTCTGCTAACCGAGCAACCCACAAACCGCAGCTCCGTAGCCCGACAGAGACAGAGAGAGAAAAGCTTTATTACTGTGAGCCCAGCCAGAGCCTACCATAGTTAAGTTGTTTATGGTAACTGCGCCATTGAGTGGCCTTTTTGTTTTGCCAGGGGACGGCCGGGTTAGCGCCCCAACCATTCTCATTCCTCGCAGAACCACACAAGAAAGAAGGAATCTAAATATGGATAACTGGCACGTGGCATCAAACCTTGGTCTACGAATCAAAAATGTACCCTTTGATGAACGAGTCATCGTAATCAAGCACTTCTTACACCAGTAAGCAAATACAAGAAATAAAGGGACCTCGTTAGAAAGGCAAACCAGCTGGCTTAGGCTAGGAAACAAAGAAGACACTCACGCATGAAATGAGGAGGATTGGTTCACAGATTCACGTTACACTAACCTTTGGCGTCACATTGTCTTTGTCGTTAGATGTTCATTTTGTTCTTTACAGGATAAGCAGTGGCTCACATGGAGGGACTCTCTATATATTCATTGCACTTGTTGAATATAAATTGAAGGTCTTGGGGGACACCTGCAAAAAAATAAAAAAAGGAAAGGTGAAATGAAGGAAAAGAAAGAAAAAATAAAACTACCTTCTAAGGTTCTGACTGCTTACATACTTGGCATGAAAATGTGCAACCACCTTCTTCTGAATGAATTTGCAGGTTCTAACTGATAGCTATAAACTGGTGACACATTACTGACTATGCAGAAATGCCCCCAAGGATAAACGGTCAACCCCCCAGTGGCCCTAAATCAAATTAAGTAGATTATCAAAATGAAACACATAAAAATGGAATACTGGTACCACCTCTAAATATATTAAATCCAAAGTCTGTCTGTCTGTCCGCTTTTCACAGAGAGAACTGTTTAACGGATCGTTTTTTTCTCTATAATTTGCTTGAACATGCGACTTCTCTCAAGTATTATTGTTCGGTTGTGGCACCAAGTTAATCACACAAATCCATGAGACAGGGTGGGCCGAAAGGAGGGGGAGGTGGGACCTCAGGAGTAGGGAGCCGGGCAGGGTCATCCTCACTCAAGTGCCAGCTTCTGTTCGAGTCTACCTCTTGTCACGTGTTGGAGTGCACCTCGTCCCCACTTAGCTAGCGATACCTGTTTGTTCAGCAGACATTATCATCTAGAGATTGTTAAAGAGGAACGTTTGACGTTTTTGAGAGACAGATCAGAGCTACGTGTGTTTTAGAGGGTAGCTGCTCGTTGGCTGTGATATCACGGCCACGCGCTTTTCTCCCCACGCGGCTGACGCTCTCCCCATCAGAGCTGAACACGATCAGGGACAGTGGCAACATTTGACGTTTGAGCGTACCGACCTTCCGCCTGACCAGAGATACCTTGCCAACTTCTTACATGTTTGGCAAAGAGATCACAGCTACATTCTCGCCCCTGATAGAAAAACCAAAAGTATTGTATATCAAAGAGACCCTCAGATATGAAAGCTATCAATATAAATTCTTCCCAATACAAATTATTACTTTTTTTATTGATTTTTAAAGTTTGTCCTATTTCACTACCGTGGAGTCACGGGGGACAGCTAGTACAGAGTATATTTGACTGAAGGGTGGCATGATAGTGAACTGCTAGTGCCCCTGCCTCACAGGAGACTGGGGTTTGTGTCCCGGGTACTCCCTGGAGTTTGCAGGTTCTCCTTGTGTCCTCATGAGTTTCATCCCCACCCCACAGTCCAAAGACAAGCTGGTTAGGTGAACTGGCGATACTAAATCACCAGGCTCCATTTCTGCTGTTAACGTCCACTCTAAAGCCAAGTGACTCGCTTCGTCCGCCAGCCTCACATTGCTACATATTATCAGCTAATTTAATATCCTGTACAGATGCTAATCATAATAATTTTGCATTTTTTCATAAAATGACACAAAACAACCTCGTCATTTACATGGCATCAGGTCACTTCTACTCTAGTTTGCATTTTTGATTGTAGTGTTCTCTTTCTTTTTCTTTCTTTCTTTTGCTTTAATATAGATCTGCTGTGTCCAAAGTGGGTAAGCTCTGGTTAGCACTGCTGCTTCATAGCTCCTGGGGGTCCTGGGCTAAAATCACCAGTCAAGTAGAGTGGAGTGGAGTGGAGTCTGAGTGGAGTTTGCAGACTCTCCCCATATTGTCCTAATTTTTTCTCTCGGACTTTGCTCCCATATCCCACAGACATCCAGATTAGGTTAACTGGTGTGAGAGACGGCCGACAGCTAATTCCGACCGGGACATCCCAGGATGGGAAGAATGGAGAAGGGCAGCCTTCCCAGGACACTACCTCCCCCAGGACACTAGGTGGCAGCACCCCTGGACGGTGACGGTAACTGTACCCCGGATTCCCGCAGGGCATCATGGGACGTGGAGCCCATTTTCTCAGCCCTGTTGTGTGCCGTGGGTGCTGCCAGAGGGTGCTAATAAAGGACCTGGGGACTCCTACTTTTCTTACAATCCGGAAGTACTTCGGAGTCACGAGGACGGAAGCCCACAGTACTTCCGGGATGCTTGAGGAGGATGATGTGGCGTTTGACCCGAAAGAAGAGAAGAAACATTTTCGGGTCATGGAATATATAAAGGACTGTTGGAGACCCAGCAAGCTGAGTTGGAGTTGGGAGGTTGGGTGACGAAGCTGCTGGGAGTGGAGGATTATTGTTATTGTATTAGTATTAATTATTGTTATTGGAGAATTGTGGAGTGTGTGGTGCTTTGTGCACTTTATTGAAGAAAAATATTGAAATTCTCCTTAGTGCTTTTATACGTGTGTCCTGGACGTCTGTCTGTTGGGTTTCCCGGGGCAACAGCGCCCTTGTCGTCCACACTGGTAATTCTAAAATTTCCCCAGTATATGTGACTGAACCCGGCCATGAACAGCCTGATGGTGCTGCACTAGGCAGGTGTTGGAGACCCTAAAATGCTTAAGCAGCTTAAAAATTGGATGGATGGAAGTTCATAGACTAACCACATTGTTGGGCTGACCAGCACTTCCCAAGAGTTCTGCCTTCCCTGTCATTGGCAGCATTTTAACATGAACAGAGCAGAGACTCGCCAGAGACTGCTGTGTTTGGTCAAGATCAGGGAAAAACAGCTCCAGTGCCTTCCATGGAGTGGACACTATGTTTGGTAAATCAGGGGGCATGTGTTCCAGATACTGAGGGGCACCGTTTACGTAACTCGAGCATTGAGATGCCTTATGGAGATCTGCCCCTCATACTGAACGTGCGGTATGGACACTGAGGGGGGCCGTTTATGTAACTCAAGTAATGTGACACTGAGGCAGATATGCCCCTTAATCCTCGAAATACAATAATACTGAATGCATATTATGTACACCGAGGTGTGCCATTTTGGTAAATCTGGACACTGAGGGGCGCGGTTTACATAACTGAAACGTTGTGATGCAGCATGGAGATCTGCCCATCATACTAAACATGCGGTATGGACAACCGAGGTGTGCCATTTTGGTAAATCTGGACACTGAGGGGCACCGTTTATATTAGTCAAGCATTGTGACACCTTATGGGGATCTGTCCCTCATACTGAACATACGGTATGGACACCAAGGGGTGCTGTTTTGGTAAATCTGGACACTGAGGGGTGCAGTTTATGTAACTGAAGCGTTGTGATACCATATGGAGATCTGCCCATCATACTGAACGTGCAGTATGGACACCGAGGGGTGCCATTTTGGTAAAGCAAGGGCCGCATGTTCTGGACACTGAGGGGTCCCGTTTATGAAACTCAAGTAGTGTGACACTGAGGCGTATCTGCACCTTAATCCTCGAAATATAACGATACTAAATGCACACTATGGACACCGTGGTGTGCCATTTTGGTAAATCTGGACACTGAGGGGCACGGTTTACGTAACTCGAGCATTGTGATGCCTTATGGAGATCTGTCCATCATACTGAACGTGCAGTATGGACACTGAGGGGGGCCATTTATGTAACTCAAGTAATGTGACACTGAGGCAGATATGCCCCTTAATCCTCAAAATACAATAATATTGAATGCACATTATGTACACCGAGGTGTGCTATTTTGGTAAATCTGGACACTGAGGGGTGCAGTTTATGTAACTGAAGCGTTGTGATACCATATGGAGATCTGCCCATCATACTGAACGTGCAGTATGGACACCGAGGGGTGCCATTTTGGTAAAGCAAGGGCCACATGTTCTGGACACCGAAGGGTCACTTTTATGTAACTCAAGTAGTGTGACACTGAGGCAGATATGCCCCTTAATCCTCAAAATACAATAATATTGAATGCACATTATGTACACCGAGGTGTGCTATTTTGGTAAATCTGGACACTGAGGGGTGCAGTTTATGTAACTGAAGCGTTGTGATACCATATGGAGATCTGCCCATCATACTGAACGTGCAGTATGGATACCGAGGGGTGCCATTTTGGTAAAGCAAGGGCCACATGTTCTGGACACCGAAGGGTCACGTTTATGTAACTCAAGTAGTGTGACACTGAGGCGGATCTGCCCCTTAATCCTCAAAATATAACGATACTGAATGCACACTATGGACACCGAGGTGTGCCATTTTGGTAAATCTGGACACTGAGGAGCACGGTTTACGTAACTCAAGCAGCATTCTTCAGATACCGAGGGGGATTCGCCCTTTAGTACTCCAAATCTAATAATACTGAATTTGTAGTATGGACACTGAGGGCCACCGCTTTAATAATTCAAGTGTTGTGTGCTCTGGACACTGAAGGGAAACCGCCTAGGGCTCCATATGGGCTTGAGTCAGCATCGACAGTATAAAGGACTACAGGAAAATGGATAACGTGAACAACGGCTGAAAAGAAGGCTCAGACTCTAAGCCAAAGACCGAAACAGTAAAACGTGATCACAAGGATCGGGACTGACAAGCGATGTTAATAAAGCTCGACACTTGGACTTGTTCTAAGCCTTCTTTAGCTAACGGGCAGATGCTGCTGCTGCAGATTCTTAACTAACAGAGTTAACAGTAGGCCGATCACAGCTTGATTTCAAACACTTTGAACAAGACCAGCAAAAGAATGTCGCTTAATTAGGGGCACCGCCCTGTATAAATCGTCAATTTAGACTTTTCAAGACACACTTGTATTTATTACAACTGGCTATCCTTGGGACGTTCACTTTAGAAGATCTGGACGTCCGTGTCATGTTTAGGACTCACACAATCGTTAAGGTGTTTTTAAGTTTGTTAGCACAATCCGGTAATCCCAAAAACGGCAGACTTACAACAATGCTGCCTGTGTATACGGACTCTAATCTGCTTGAATACGATTAAGGCAGGCAGGAAGGCAAGTAAATGTGAGACTCGTGAGCCAAGCACCATCTGTTTGAACTCCATAAGCACATTCACGGGACCAACTTTGGAAAAGAAAAAGCCGAGCCGGTGCACAGCAATTCAACGTGGGCCGCTTCAGCTGTTGGATTTTTCCAATGCTTGCCCTATTCCTCAGACCATACGGCTAACCCCACTTACCACATTCTACTGTAATTCACAATACTTGTACGATACTAGTCCTTGATGCCAGGAGATCACAAAGGGCTAATATGGATTTGAAATTAAAAAATGAAAAATAAAAAGGTGACAGAAAATAGATAGATAGATAGATAGATAGATAGATAGATAGATAGATAGATAGATAGATAGATAGATAGATAGATAGATAGATAGATAGATAGATACTTTATTAATCCCAAGGGAAAATTCACAAAATAAGTAGAAGACATGTGGGCATTCTGATTAACGTGATCTGCGTCTGCACATGTTACAGCTTCAGCCTGCAAAATTGAAACTAAATATTTTCAGTGTTAGCTGGGCATCTCTTCCCAAAATATCTGGATAATAGCAGGTATATAGTGCACCATGTGGTTATCCACTGCATTCCTGCACAATGCTAGGGCGGCCATATTCATCCTGGAATTTGAGTACATTGGAATGTGGACTACAATACTGAACTGAAAATGACAAAGAGAATGAGAAAGAAGAAAGGCAAAGAGAGAGAAACAAATGAGAAAGCAGAGTTACTGATTTGCAGCTACATTTTCCATGTTGTGTGGCCTGTAGAGGGCGTCACTGAGCCCCAAACCACAGACACAACTGCACACAGACAGTCCGGGATTCAAAGAAGTGTTTTATTAACATAACATGACCTCTTTACGGGTCTTCTTCTCCTTCTCTTTCTCCTCCCATGCAAGTGCTGTCCTCCTCTGCTGTCTCCAACTCCCTGGGTGACGTTTTAGGTTCCCTTTTTAAGACCAACCTGGAAATAGTTCCGGTGCCAAATCACTGCCTTTAGGAAGCATCCCATAACAGCAGATTCACCTCCCAACCGAACCCCCTGGCAGCCTCCACATAACCTAAGAGGGTAGCTCTATAGAACCACAATTCCCATGCTGCCCTGTGAGCATCCACACGGGGGCTCCCCAAGAGGAATGCTGCCACCTAGTGTTAGAGGCAATCATCCACAGTCTGGCATTTCTCCCATTCCTTGCTGCCGAGCTGCCAGTCGTAGCATACCCTCTGTGCCAGTGACCCTCCATGCCAGTGTTTTGGCCATTTCTCTTCATCACCATTATGTAAAGTGTTTTATAAATAAAGTTGACTTGACTTGACATTCATTATACTAGACTCCCATCCAGGTAAGGGAATGGCGCCCATCCCATTCAGGATGCCAGTCCACCCATGACAGTAGCTACAGTGCATGAATGAAGCAACAGTGCACTAGATGAGCCTGAGCAAGTCACTTCATCTGCAAATACGAAAACGGTGGTCAAGGCGTACAAGTTTCCAAAAATGAATAAACATAACGTGACTATGGGCTTATGGATTAACCACCTATTCCGGTAAGTTATACCTTTTCTCTATTTGGGACAGATATTACTTTTAAGCTGGCACTGGTATTGGCATACAGGCTTCCCAAGAATTATAGAAGAGAAGGATTGGCTGGCATCCCGGCTGGGATGGATGGTTCCCTATCTGGCAGGGATGCCTTGATAATGGAGGGCGTGGAAGGAGATGGCCACCTGGGGCCACGTGCTCCCCCAGTACAACAGGTTGCAGAAGCTCTCTGGTGGGTCTCCCATATACAGTACACAACCGCAAGGGGTTCATGGGAATTGGAGTTCCTATGGGCAGCCCTGCTCGCTCTTGTTGGGAGCCACCAGGGGGAGGTTTCTTCATTTTAGGGAGGCTCTATATGACCCCGGGAGTGATTCCTGGATGCAATGTGGTAGCACCAGAAGTACTCCCATGTCACTCTTCCTCACATGGTGGGAAAGAGGACAAAGCTCACTGAGGAGGAGTAAAGGGAGTGAAGAAAATAAAAAGAGAAGCAATTATTGTATGTGATGAAGAAGCCTGTATTAGAAAGGTATTTGTACAATAAATTTTTTGTTTGCTCTTGGGACCTACTTGTGTTTGTATTGTTGTGTCTGGGGTTTGTGGTGATGTTACGCCCTTCCAGTTCGGTGTAAACTGGGCGACAGTCAACTCAGCGAAAAGTCAACTCGGCAAAAAGACAACTCGGCGAAAAGACAACTCGGCGAAAAGACAACTCGGCGAAAAGACAACTCAGCGAAAGACAATTCAGTGAAGAAACAACTTGGTGAAATACAACTCGGCGACATCCTTTAGGTTCAAAGAGATTTTTTAATTATATTTAAATGACAACGTGATTTAAAATGTTGAAAATAAATGTATATAATTGACGAACAAACTTTATTCTGCAGATGGAACAAACTCTATTTGACATTATCTTCAGAAGCTCTCTGGTGGATCTCCCATATATACAACCGCAAGGGGTTCACGGGAATTGGAGTCCCTATCAGCAGCCCTTCTTGCTCTCGTTGGGAGCCACCAGGGGGAGGCTAATCCTAAATTGCTAATCCTTTAAATAAATTGTATTGATTGTAATTGTATGACAACGATATTAAGAATACAGAATCTTTACTCTTAATGTACTGGGACTCTCATAAAGCAGGTGATTCTGTGGAGTTTCCAGCGCCCTACGTTGTCATTTAAATATCATTAAAAAAATCTCTTTGAACCTAACTATTACCTAACTGGTAAAGGATGTCGCTGAGTTGTATTTCGCCAAGTTGTTTCTTCACCGAATTGTCTTTCGCCGAGTTGTCCTTTTGCTGAGTTGTCTCTCACCCAGTTGCCACCGAACCAGAGGGCATACCAGCACCACAAACTCTTTGAACCTAACTATTACCCAGAGGCGTAGCTAGGGTTTTCAGCGCCCGGGGACAACTGAAGATTTTGCACCTCCTCCTGTTTGCCAAAATGCAATGGGGAACATCAATTCGGCGCCCCCTGGATGCTGCGGCCAGGGACAGATGTCCCCCCTTGCCCCCCCCAGCTACGCCACTGCTATTACCTAACTGGTAAAGGATGTCGTTGAGTTGTCTTTCACCGAGTTGTCCCTGAACGACGCCCTCCAATGGTCACAACTTAAGAAGTTTGCCAGGCTGTGTACATGTGATACGAATGACCCTACAAACCTTAAACGTGCCCAACAAGTGTCTGTTCCCTGCTTGCTTTCAGAAACACGTGAACTTAAACCTAAATTCATATTAAAAGAATGCTCATCACTTCCAGATCTTTCCTAACAAAGAAAAACAAAACGAGTGATTAATGAGCTGATTATGTAACACTGACATGTGAAAATGATGTGCCAGCAGGGCCCGTCTGCATCATCTTTATCTCGAAATTAATTGTGCGTACTGTCCAGTCTCTGCGGCCAGCGCGGATGCCTTTGAGATTATCTTCTTCTTCTTCTTTGTACTTCTCTTACATACAATAATTCCGTTTCTTTTCTAGGGTTGATCTGGCACAGTCAAAGTAAGTCTGACCTTAACTCTTTCAGAGCGGAGGTCGACTTTTGTCAAAAGGAGGTGGTTGACGGTGATAATCAACTTTAAATGGTGACAAGACCTACCATTTTGTTTTAGTTGGACTAGAAGGAAAGTTAGCTTCATTGGTTTGACCAAGATTTCCTGCGCTCACATGAGTAGCAAGAAGCAAACAATGGCAAAAATGGAATTGACATCTGGCAAGAGAGCAAAGCAAATGCGCAAAGCAAACTACTCTGTGGGTGACGTTTTGCTTATTATCTCCGAGTTGGACTATGACTTGTCGGACTCCGATTTTGATACAAGTGATCGTAAACGAACGTTAGGTACTGGTCCCCAGCTGATCATGTAGCTGAAGTTTGCCCGTGAGGACTGCCACTTACAATTATAAGAGGTAGAAACCAGATTGCACTGCGACCGTGACTGCTGCCCACAGTCGTGCGAAGGCAGCCTGACAGCAACAGACATTTATGTTGATTTCTGTGTGAAACCACTGCTTGGCGTGCTTTTCAGAAAACTCAAAGACAACAAACTGCCATGACTGCTCTTTATTATTTATCAGTGATTATTCACTTTACTTTCAATTCGCTTTCTTCTCCTGAGGGTTGTGGTTGGCACCATGCAAAGCTGAGTTGGTCATACCACTTTATCTTTAGTAAGGTTGTTCAGTTGCTTTCAGGGAATTTCTAAATTTTCTCAGGTTAGTCACGAAATGCAATCCAGTCACCCATACGGGGGACATCCTTACTACACGTCCAAACCTCCTCATAACTCTGAGGCCCTTCCACTTTCTCATGGGCCCGGCAGCCCTGCACAGCAACCTCCTTCTTTGAAAACACTTCACCCAATGAAAAAAATAAATAAATAAAAACTTCTAAAAGTTTATGACCCATAATCAAATGTCTAAAATGAAGCTTATTTTTTTTTTTAAATCGTTTTCACTTTACCGACACAATAACCTTACACAGGGAACATCTGGATCATACGTCGTTCCAGGGCTCTTCCTGGCCTGGTAATTTACACACAGACCACTGCGCGCATGTCAGCGTCACAATCTGTGACGATTACCAGACCAGCTAAACTGTTCTTTTGTACCAGCCGGCTACTTCTCAGAAGCACTCTATTCAAATTTTGACTATCAGTTGTGATTCAGCTTTCACATGTCTTCCACTGACTCACCATTACTACAGCAGAACGAAATCCGGCTTTGAACTTTTACACCGTGCCAAACAGCAGCCGCCAGCTTTAAAATGAACAACAATAAACCAAATGAATGACTGGCGAGACCGAAGAGAAACGTCCAATTAGGGCAAAGTGCATTTCCTATTCTGACAGAAATGACAGGGACCCTGCTGACGGGGTGACACTTCTCCCCAGGGCACATTACACTACTGTACCTGTGCAATGGAGGGCGCCATAAAAAAGAGATGCAATGTTTCAGAGCCCAAAGGAAAAACACGAAATACAATGGAACTGCTAAAAATGAGCTGGAAGAGCGCTTTATAGAAATGCGTCTCACATTCTGGATAAAAAAAAAAAAAGATTCAGTGTCCTGCCAAAAAAAGCAACTCTGTAAGGAGTTTCAATGAATATCAATAACACAATTCTGTAAATCTGGCATACAGCTGTCAGTTCTGAATAGAAGTCATAATGGCCACAAGTTCTAATAGCTACCAATCCTTTCCATAAACTAAAAAGAACTAAGCTTGTGCTTTTATTTACGAATATCCAAAGCTTGAACATCAGGGAAAGCAGGTTACCATCTTTTATAGAAGCTACATGACGAATAGACAAACAGACAGGAAAGGCACTATATACAGTAGACAGATAAACTGGAAAGGCACTGTATGCAGTAGATAACGGACAGACAGAAAGGAAAAGCACAATACGCAATAGAAAGATAGACAGACAGACAGAAAAGGCAGTATATGCAGAAGACAGACAGATAAGAAAGGCACTATATACAGTAGACAGATAAACAGGAAAAGCACTATATGCAGCAGACAGGTAGACAGACGGACAGGAAAGGCATTGTATGCAGAAGACAGACAGACATGAAAGCCACCATGTACAGTACATAGAGAGACAGACGGAATATATGCAATAGATAAACAGACAGACAGACAGACAGACAGACAGACAGACAGACAGACAGACAGACAGACAGACAGACAGACAGACAGACAGACAGGAAAGGCACTATGAGCTGCAGATGGATAGTTATATAAATCCTTACACTGGCTCCCGGTTAAGTTTAGGGCAGATTTCAAAATCCTTCTTTTAACATATAAAGCATTAAATGGTCGAGGTCCGGCTTACTTGTCTGAACTTATCATGACTTACAAACCAGAGCGCACATTAAGATCTCAAGATGCCGGTCTGCTTGTGATTCTAAGGACTAATAAAATAACAGTGGGAGGTCGAGCTTTTACTTACAGGGCTCCTAAACTGTGGAGTGGTCTGCCTGCTACTATAAGAGATGCACCTTTGGTCTCAGCTTTTAAATCCCGGCTGAAGACTCACCACTTCAGTTTAGCACACCCTGACTAGAGCTGCTGATTAACTGTACAGACTGCATCTCTGTTGTTAGACATTAGCACTAAAACAGAAGTAACATGAGAGTTAGAATTGGATACTAACCCTCACCTGTTCTGTTTATCTTCTCGGTACTCAAATGTGGCACTTGGTGCCATGGCCCACCTCCCAAGTTGTTTTGCCTACCTAAGGTAAAGTCATCATTGATGGAGGATCGCAGGAATCATGGGAAAGAGGGGTCCTTTCATCGGATTGGCTGGCCCAGCGCTGTTTCAGCCATGGAATGGCCAAATGGGGGAGGCAGCTTGAAGGATGAAGTCTCCAGGACTCTAAATATATCCAAATCTTCTTATGTTATATCATCTACTATTAAATTCTGCTCCGTACTTCTAAAATTTTTATTTTTATACTGTATTGAGGATTTGTTCTGTTCTGTGTATTGTATTGTATTGTATTGACCCCCTTCTTTTGACACCCACTGCACGCCCAACCTACCTGGAAAGGAGTCTCTCTTTGAACTGCCCTTCCTGAGGTTTCTTCCATTTTTCCTTACTAGTTTTTTTTTGGGAGTTTTTCCTTGTCTTCTTAGAGAGTCAAGGCTGGGGGGCTGTCAAGAGGCAGGGCCTGTTAAAGCCCATTGCGGCACTTCTTGTGTGATTTTGAGCTATACAAAAATAAATTGTATTGTATTGTATTATATAAATTTGAAAGGCACTATATAAGAGAGTGGCATCTAAGAACAATTGACATGGGGTGGATTTGCAATAAATAAAATGCAGAGCAGATGGGCAAATGTAAAAGACACGATATGAAAGCCATGGACAGACAGACAGACAGACAGATAAATAGGGTACTCTCTCTCTCTCTCTCTCTCTCTCTCTCTCTCTCTCTCTCTCTCTCTAGGGGGGAACTGAGCATTTTACAGAAGCTCTTAATTTTATATTATGACAAAACAGCAACACTCCTTCTGAATACAAAGCAGAACAACTAAACAAGATCCATCCATCCATTTTCCAACCCGCTGAATCCTAACACAGGGTCACGGGGGTCTGCTGGAGCCAATCCCAGCCAACACAGGGCACAAGGCAGGGACCAATCCCGGGCAGGGTGCCAACCCACCGCAGGACAACTAAACAAGATACAAAATGGAAATGCTAAAGATAAAAAAAAAACAACAGTCCCAGTCTCAGTGAGGCGTTAAACACCCGTATTGCCATTGGTATACAGAAGTCCCCATAGCATTTCTTGACAAACTTCTGGTAATTTGTTGGCTGACAGTCCTCTTATTTTAATGTGTCAAAGAGAGGATGTGCTGCATTGTTCATAAAGGCCATCAGTTTTGTCTTCTTTCTCTCCTCCTCTATCACCTTGAGCGTGTCGAGAGTGCGTCCCATTACTGAGAGGTTAGGAGCGCGCACTGCATTGCCGCACCCACCACACGACAAACCAACTCAGGATCCAGATTAGGACCCGAGTGCAGCCATGCGACGGGTGACACCTCAGCACCACACTAGTTCAGATGGAGTGGAACAGTGTGAGGCTTTTTATGGTGGCTGGAGTGCCAATTCTGCCACCAACCCCCAAGTTTTTCCCTGCAGGTTGGAGGGCCTACTTGCAGAGCTGGATTCAGATTAACGTCATACCCAGGATGGAGCAATGGCAGGTTAAGGGCCTTGCTCAAGGGCCCAACAGATTGCCAGTGCAAATCCCTAACCTCAGAGCCACCACTCAGCCTGTTGATTCGGTGGGCTTCGCCTGAAGTGATGTTACAGGCCCAGCACACCACGATGGCCATCACATCTAAAGGGTGTCACTACCCACATTAAAGGAATGCGTGTATTCATCTCTTACTTGGTGTCTAATGTTTGATATTTGTTTATATTTTAACGTTATAATTGCCATCTGTACTTTTATTTCTGTTGTAGTCCTTTGAATATTTGTGAAGTGCTTTGAGCCTGGGCAAGGCGCCATATAAATAGAACGTATGATTATTGCTTGCTAGCTTCGCTTTGGTTAAACAGCATCTGTCAGATGATCCTCTCTTTGTGGCGCGTGTGTCACATCTTGTTTTCTAGGCACATTACAAGCATTCTTTTATTTCTTCTTGCCCACCCGCTCTTTCACATGGTTTCGGACAATGACTCTTGTTGAGAATATGCCTTTGGGCAAAGACTTTTCCTTCAAAAACTTTTAATTTTGTTTGTTGTGCAAAGCTTCTAAGAACTACAGCAAAATGTGCTGTTTCATTCCCCCTTGTTTTTAGCCCTTAGCATTAAAACGAAAAGCCATAGGTGTACCGTCCACCTTTACCCATTTGGAACGGCTTATAATTGTGCTTTTGACGTTGGGTGAAAGGATACTTCAGAAGTGAATCTGTTTTACGTTTTAAGCCTTCAGGACACATTTAGGGCCATTTTTGCACATAATCGCGTATGTCTCCATAAGACAAGTACAAAAGAAGACTTACCAGCATCTCCTGATGACGATCTTCTGTTGAGCGGACGTTCTTGTGATTAATTAACAATTTCTCCACAAATAGACACTACGGTTCTGCAATGTATCCAAATTTTGAAAGGGTACGGTACCAGCATTTCAGAATTTTCAGTACCAGAAGGAAACATCAGCTTTAATCTCAACCCCGTTCTCTTGATACTCACTAGCGTAGATGTGGAATAAACGTCCATTTTGTAGACTTCATGAATCCAAACCAGATTGTTCAACGTGATCAGGACTTCATGGTGACACCCCAACACCTTATTGCTTTGACGCGATGAGGACTTCACAACTATCAAGAGGGAAGCGGTGCGTAGTGTGGCAGCACATCAGGGAGGCTTGAGGAAGACGGGGGGACGTGGGGTTGGGGCGGTTTACAGTTCTCTGTTATTCACTTTGGTACGGAGGTCCAAAAACTGGTATTAATACCAAAGTCAAACTATTAGTACCAATCCAAAACAAATGGACATATTTGGTACGTTTTTTAGCATTTCCTACATACCCCATAGCCCAGGGGTGGGCAAAGTCATTCCTGGAGGGCCGCAGTGGCTGCAGGTTTTTGCCTATAATGTGCCAGTGTGGGCCGAGATAGATTTTTTTTAATTTATAGAAAGCGCTTAACTTTATTTCAATTCATTTTCATGAGGGAAATGCAAATATAGCATACAGTGGTGTGAAAAACTATTTGCCCCCTTCCTGATTTCTTATTCTTTTGCATGTTTGTCACACAAAATGTTTCTGATCATCAAACACATTTAACCATTAGTCAAATATAACACAAGTAAACACAAAATGCAGTTTTTAAATGATGGTTTTTATTATTTAGGGAGAAAAAAAATCCAAACCTACATGGCCCTGTGTGAAAAAGTAATTGCCCCCTTGTTAAAAAATAACCTAACTGTGGTGTATCACACCTGAGTTCAATTTCCGTAGCCACCCCCAGGCCTGATTACTGCCACACCTGTTTCAATCAAGAAATCACTTAAATAGGAGCTGCCTGACACAGAGAAGTAGACCAAAAGCACCTCAAAAGCTAGACATCATGCCAAGATCCAAAGAAATTCAGGAACAAATGAGAACAGAAGTAATTGAGATCTATCAGTCTGGTAAAGGTTATAAAGCCATTTCTAAAGCTTTGGGACTCCAGCGAACCACAGTGAGAGCCATTATCCACAAATGGCAAAAACATGGAACAGTGGTGAACCTTCCCAGGAGTGGCCGGCCGACCAAAATTACCCCAAGAGCGCAGAGACGACTCATCCGAGAGGTCACAAAAGACCCCAGGACAACGTCTAAAGAACTGCAGGCCTCACTTGCCTCAATTAAGGTCAGTGTTCACGACTCCACCATAAGAAAGAGACTGGGCAAAAACGGCCTGCATGGCAGATTTCCAAGACGCAAACCACTATTAAGCAAAAAGAACATTAGGGCTCGTCTCAATTTTGCTAAGAAACATCTCAATGATTGCCAAGACTTTTGGGAAAATACCTTGTGGACTGATGAGTCAAAAGTTGAACTTTTTGAAAGGCAAATGTCCCGTTACATCTGGCGTAAAAGGAACACAGCATTTCAGAAAAAGAACATCATACCAACAGTAAAATATGGTGGTGGTAGTGTGATGGTCTGGGGTTGTTTTGCTGCTTCAGGACCTGGAAGGCTTGCTGTGATAGATGGAACCATGAATTCTACTGTCTACCAAAAAATCCTGAAGGAGAATGTCCGGCCATCTGTTCGTCAACTCAAGCTGAAGCGATCTTGGGTGCTGCAACAGGACAATGACCCAAAACACACCAGCAAATCCACCTCTGAATGGCTGAAGAAAAACAAAATGAAGACTTTGGAGTGGCCTAGTCAAAGTCCTGACCTGAATCCAATTGAGATGCTATGGCATGACCTTAAAAAGGCGGTTCATGCTAGAAAACCCTCAAATAAAGCTGAATTACAACAATTTTGCAAAGATGAGTGGGCCAAAATTCCTCCAGAGCGCTGTAAAAGACTCATTGCAAGATATCGCAAACGCTTGATTGCAGTTATTGCTGCTAAGGGTGGCCCAACCAGTTATTAGGTTCAGGGGGCAATTACTTTTTCACACAGGGCCATGTAGGTTTGGATTTTTTTTTCTCCCTAAATAATAAAAACTACCATTTACAAACTGCATTTTGTGTTTACTTGTGTTATATATGACTAATGGTTAAATGTGTTTGATGATCAGAAACATTTTGTGTGACAAACATGCAAAAGAATAAGAAATCAGGAAGGGGGCAAATAGTTTTTCACACCACTGTATTTGTGAAGAAATATCCAAGCTTATCCTTTAAGCAAGTTAGCCTAACATCTTCTTCACATCTTACGAACATTTTATGGATTTGCCGCTATTTTGTACAGGTTTGTACTGTGTTTATTATTTGTTTGTTTTCAAACAAAATGTAACGTTTTTTTACTTTACATATGAAAATACCAAAGTTAACACTTTAATATAGAACATAACGCTTCTTCACGTCTGGTTATGCAGGACCTTAGCGTAAAAACGCTTTCACAGATATAAAGAAAAGGAAAAAAAACAAAACAGAATTGGTACATCAGAATCAGCGAATCCAGTAACACGATACCAGTGATCTACTGTAGATCGGCCCTAAAATAACCACCTGCTTCATCCCCTCGGCACCCACACATGCACACCACCACACTCCACCACACTCCACATATCATAACAAGTACCAGGGGTCCACCCTGGAGTTTCTGGACTGCTCATATAACCAAAATATTTCAGGCTACATGGGTTCCCCTTATATTTTCCCTCTTGGTGTTTTAAGCGTGATGTAATTCACATATGACATCGAGAAACCATGGAAGTTCACCTCGGAGTTCTGGTCGCACTGATGTATGACAGAGCGCACGATGCCGGTATGCAAACATTTACAGTCATGAAAAAGTTTGGGAACCCCTCTCAGCCTGCATAATAATTGACTCTCCTTTCAACAAAAAAGATAACAGTGGTCTGTCTTTCATTTCCTAGGAACATCTGAGTACTGCGGTGTTTTCTGAACAAAGATTTTTAGTGACGCAGTATTTAGTTGTATGAAATTAAATCAAATGTGAAAAACTGGCTGTGCATAAATGTGGGTCCCCTTGTCATTGTGCTGATTTCAATGCCTGTCACTGCTCAATGCTGATTACTTGGTGTGATGAGCTCATTAAGCCTTCATAGACAGGTGTGTCCAATCATGAGATATAAAGGGATTTAAGGTGGTCAATCGCAAGTTGTGCTTCCTTCCCTTTGACTCTCCTCTGAGGAGTGACAGCATGTGATCCTCAAAGCAACTCTCCAAAGATCTGAAAACAAAGATTGTTGAGTCTCCTGGTTTAGGGGAAGGCTACAAAAAGCTATCTCAGAGGTTTAAACTGTCAGTTTCTGTAACTGTAAGGAATGGAATCAGGAAATGGAAGGCCACAGGCACAGTTGCAGCAGGTCTGGCAGGCCAAGAAAAATCCAGGAGTGGCATATGTGCAGGATTGTGAGAATGGTGACAGACAACCCACAGATCACCTCCAAAGACCTGCAAGAACATCTTGCTGCAGATGGTGTATCTGTACATCGTTCTACAATTCAGCGCAATTTGCACAAAGAACATCTGTATGGCAGGGTGATGAGCAAGAAGCCCTTTCTGCACTCACGCCACAAACAGAGTCGCTTGTTGTATGCAAATGCTCATTTAGACAAGCCAGATTTATCCTGGAACAAAGTGCTTTGGACTGATGAGACAAAAATTGAGTTATTTGGTCAGAACAAAAAGCGCCTGCATGGCGGAAGAAGAACACCACATTCCAAGAAAAACACCTGCTACCTACTGTCAAATTTGGTGGAGGTTCCATCATGCTGTGGGGCTATGTGGCCAGTTCAGGGACTGGGGCCCTTGTTAAAGTCAAGGGTCAGATGAATTCAACCCAATATCAACAAATTCTTCAGGATAATGTTCAAGCATCAGTCACAAAGTTGAAGTTACGCAGGGGTTGGATATTCCAACAAGACAATGACCCAAAACACAGTTGGAAATCTACAAAGGTATTCATGCAGAGGGAGACGTACAATGTTCTGGAATGACCGTCACAATCCCCTGACTTGAATATCATCGAAAATCTATGGGATGATTTGAAGCAGGCTGTCCACGCTCAGCAGCCACCATATTTAACTGAACTGGAGAGATTTTGTGTGAAGAATGGTCAACAATACCTCCATCCAGAATCCAGACACTCATCAGAGGCTATAGGAGGACAGCGTCTAGAGGACAAAAGGAGGCTCAACTAAGTATTGATGTCATATCTCTGTTGGGGTGCCCACATTTATGCACCTGTCTAATTTTGTGATGATGCATATTGCATATTTTCTGTTAATCCAATAAACTTAATGTCACTGCTGATATCCTACTGTGTCCATAAGGCATGTCAGATATTCAAAGGAAGTTGCTAGTTTGAAAGCTCAGCCAATGAGAAATAAAAATCTAAAGAATTAAGAGGGGTTCCCAAAACTTTTTCATATGACTGTACTTACGATAAAGCAAAGCAAGTTTATTTATATAGCACATTTTGTACCATTAGGCAATTCAAAGTGCTTTACATCCATCCATTTTCCAACCCGCTGAATCCAAACACAGGGTCAAGGGGGGTCTGCTGGAGCCAATCCCAGCCAACACAGGGCACAAGGCAGGAACCAATCCCGGGCAGGGTGCCAACCCACCGCAGGACACACACAAACACACCCACACACCAAGCACACACTAGGGACAATTTAGAATCGCCAATCCACCTAACTTGCATGTCTTTGGACTGTGGGAGGAAACCGGAGCGCCCGGAGGAAACCCACGCAGACACGGGGAGAACATGCAAACTCCACGCAGGGAGGACCCAGGAAGCGAACCCAGGTCCCCAGGTCTCCCAACTGTGAGGCAGCAGTACTACCCACTGCGCCACCGTGCCGCCCAAGTGCTTTACACGTTAAAGATAAAACTCAATAAAGAAATAAAATACAGGCAAATAATAGTTAGAGGGTCAGTATAATGACATAAAGTTAAAGCAGTATGTAAAATGAAGACAATAAAACGGTGACAGAACAGCATTTCAGTTCAGGAAAAGTGCAGCACAGTAGATAATCAGTCAAATGCACAGATAATTAAGAAGGTTTTTAATTTTGATTTGAAAGCTTCTACTGTTGGGGCATCTTTAGCATGTTTTGGTAGATTATTCCATTTTTGTATTGCATAATGGCTAAAACGATTTCAGTCCATTTCACTCTGGGTC
This sequence comes from Erpetoichthys calabaricus, assembly GCF_900747795.2. NCBI lineage: Eukaryota > Metazoa > Chordata > Cladistia > Polypteriformes > Polypteridae > Erpetoichthys > Erpetoichthys calabaricus. The sequence continues at coordinate 73,912,994 of NC_041411.2, read as the reverse complement.
TAACCAGCTGTCCGGCACCTAAGAGTCTAAGAGGTCTGCTGGGTCTATGAATGGTCAGCATCTCTGTGATGCATTCTGCGCCTAAGCGGTTTAGTGATTTACTGTATTTACTAAAACCAGCATCTTAAAATCAATCCTATAACTGACTGGAAGCCAATGTAGTGATCTTAGTACTGGAGTGATGTGCTCTCTTTTCTTAGTTTTGGTACGCATTCTGGCAGCGGCTTTCTGAACAAATTGCACTTTTTTAATGGTCTTATTGGTTAGGCCTGAGTAAAGAGCATTGCAGTAATCTACTCTGCTGAAAATAAAGGCATAGTGAAGTTTCTCCAAGTCTGTTTTTGACATCAAACCTCTGAATTTAGAAATGTTTTTCAGACGATAAAATGCAGATTTAGTTACTGTTTTAATATGATTACTGAAACTAAGATCTGCATCCGGAATATAAAATAGTACAATTTCACTTGTACAGTACTGATATTAGCATAATGCTGGTATGGTACCATTATAGAAACTGGGTATTTTGGTACTTTACCAGTACGAGTATACTGCACGACAGTAGTGGTCAATCATAGGTGTAGAGGGAAAACAGAAGAACACATCCTTGAGGGGCTTCTGTATTGATAATAGCATTGGAGACAAATCATAGTAACCTGCACTCTGTCTCTTCTAAAGTTACAAATAATTAGTTTTAAATGGAAATTAGTTGTGACCCACCCAGTCTCACTGAGATGGCACAGGTGGTGAACCAGCTGAGGGGAGGAAAGGCTGCAGGGATCTGTGGTATCCGGAGTGAACTTTTCCAGGCTGGTGGTAAGGCTGTCCCTCCTGGCATTGCAAGCAATCTTTGCTTCCATTTGGGAGACTGGCATCATCCCAACTGACTGGAAAACGGAACTTGTCATCCCTATCTGGAAAGGGAAGGGTGACCACCTGGATTGCAGCAACTACAGGGGGATAACACTGCTCTCGGTGCCGGGTAAGGTCCTTGCTAGGGTCGTCCCTCAATAGGATCCGTGATCACTTTGCTCACCTACCAGCGACTGGAACAGTCTGGTTTTATGCCCAAGAAGTCTACCATCGACCGCATCCTAGCAATGAGGGTTCTCATAGAGCACAAACGTGAATATCGACAGTTTCTTTGCAGCCTTTGTCGATTTTCGTAAAGCATTTGAATCAGTTGATCAAGCTGCCCTGTGGGACATCCTGAGGGGTTGCGGGATCCCCTCGAGGTTGCTGGATATCATAGCCGGCCTATACACTGGTACTGTGAGTGCTGTGCAGAGTGGAGTCAGGACCTCTGTGTTTTTCCCAGTTGATTCTGGGGTTCGTCAGGGGTGTGTTTTAGCTCCAACTCTGTTCATTGCTTGTATGGACGGGGTGTTGGGCAGCATCATGGGGTCCAGCGGATGTAGGGCATCTATTGGTGAAGAAAGATTCACGGATCTTGACTTTGCTGACGATGCTGTGATCTTCATGGAGTTAATGGAGGCTCTGATCGGGGCACTCGAGAGACTGAGTGAGGAGTCTGAATGTCTGGGCCTACGAGTCTCCTGGATAAAAACCAAGATCCAGGCCTTTAATAACCTCTTGGGCACGGCCATCAGCAGTGTGTCTGTCTGCGGAGAGAGTGTTGACCTTGTTGAGAGGTTTACTTACCTTGGAAGTGGCATTCGTGTCTCTGGTGACTCTTCTTATGAAGTCAGTAGACGGATAGGGCATGGGGGGTCATGAGGTCGCTGGAAAGGGGTGTGTGGCGCTCCCGATATCTCTGTAAAAGGACAAAGGTCCAAGCGAGACATGGATGCTATCCAGTGACCTGATAGGAAGACTTGGACTTCTTTGGTACTGTGTCTCTTCAGAGAATCCTGAGGTACCGTTGATTTGACTTTGTGTCAAATGAGCGGTTGCTCACGGAGTCCCAAATCTGGCACATTACCTGCATTGTGAGGGAGCGTCAGTTACGGCACTACGGCCATGCGCCGCGTTTCCCTGAGGGTGATCCGGCTCGTAAGATCCTCATTGTTGGGAACCCGAGTGGTTGGACCAGGCCAAGGGGTGGCCCACGTAACACCTGGCTGCAGCAGATAGAGGATCATTTCTGGAGGGTGGGACTGGACCGCATGTCTGCCTGGGGGGTTGTAAACCGGGATCCCGAGTTGTTTCGTTGTGTAGTGGGTGCGGCAACACACTGTACCAGTGCATGCTCCCCAACTTGACTTGACTTGGAAATGCAGTGTACTACTGATGCGAGTATCAGAGTAATGGACTTGTCTGACAGGAACTCTTTAAAATAAGATGACCAATTAAACTCAAATTATAATTTCTCACTTTACTCTGAGCAAACATAAACCTCTCGCCTAGATTACTGCAATGTGCTTCTTTTTGGAATTAGCCAGGCCTCCATTGCTCACCTACAGCTGGTACAAAATGCCACTGCTCGATGTTTATCTGGTACAAGCAAACAAGAGCACATTACCCCAATTTTGGCTTCCCTTCACTGGTTTCCAGTTCTTTTTCGAATCCATTTTAAGATTCTTGTATTTGTTTTTAAGTCCTTTAATGGTTGTGATCCATTTTATTTGTCAGAAACTGCTGCACCCTTATGTACCATCTTACAGACCAGATGCTTTTATTGGTTCCTAAGACACGAAGCAAACTTAGAGGTGATTGGGCTTTTTCAGTTGCAGCACCAAAACTCTGGAACGATTTGCCATTACACGTTAGGCAGGCTCCTTAAATCTTATTTAAAAACACACTTTTACACCCTGACCTTTGACCCAGTGTGAGATGTTCACTGGGACCTTAGTTGACTTTTTATTTTCCAGCTTTTTTATGTGTTTGTTTCTTTTTACCCTTTTGGTTATCGTGTGTCTTATATGTTGGGTTTTACTGTACAGCACTTTGGTCAGCCCTGATGTTGTTTTTAAAGTGCTTCATAAATAAATAAATAAATAAATGTTACATTCTGTTTTATTGCTATTGTCATACATAGCGAAAATCAACAACATCTCTGATACTTGACGTAGCACCATGAGCAATCTTGCTTTTTAGCTATCTGAATTAATCGATTACTCTTGACACGCCGTCATACGAGTCTAGCATATTGGAAGTAATCTCGACTGACAGGCCTAATCCCGATCTTTACTCCTTTATCTTTGCCTATTGGTATGGTGGCCGATATGTCGTACATCCCAGCTATGCCACAGTAAAACAAATCACTGCACCCTTCCATCTATCACAGAATAACTAGCCGTAACACTCCAGTAAATTCTACGCCTACAGAAAAAGATGGGTCACTGCAAGCTTGCAGGTCAGTATGGGTAATGGCTCGCCTACCCAGAGGTCATGATTGATGGGGCTGTTATTTTGGGCAAACGAGAGCTGAATTTTTTATCGTTGCTTGCACACCAGTTATCTCGCAATTCTCGACTAAATAACTTGCAGCAGGTCTCGCTGCTCTGTACATTCAGAGGCCTCAGAGGGGGATGCAGCTTTCTCAAGCAGTTTTTCTTTTCTTGCTGAGGTAGATACCGGCCTATTCCACATAAATGTCTGACATGGGACAGACCTTCAATGCGATGGGTACGAAAATTCAATAAAAGTACTTAACACAAATGGGAAACCGAGAGGCAGTTTTGTAAATGATAAAATAGGGTGCTGTCGGTGGAAAAGTCTCGATGTGGCACAGTAATGCAAACCGAGTGTTATTTCAGTTTTCACTACAACAGATGAACTAAGAAAGCTCAGCTACAGTTAGGTCCATAAATATTTGGACAGAGACAAGTTTTTTCTCATTTTGGTTCTGTACATTACCACAATGAATTTGAAATGAAACAACTTAGATGCAGTTGAAGTGCAGACTTTCAGCTTTAATTCAGTGGGGTGAACAAAACGATTGCAGAAAAATGTGAGGCAACTAAAGCATTTTGTGAACACAATCCATCATTTCAGGGGCTCAAAAGTAATTGGACAATTGACTCCTTGGCTATTTCATGGGCAGGTGTGGTCAAGTCCGTCATTATGTCATTATCAATTAAGCAGATAAAAGGCCTGGAGTTGATTTGAGGTGTGGTGCTTGCATGTGGAAGATTTTGCTGTGAACAGACAACATGCGGTCAAAGGAGCTCTCCATGCAGGTGAAAGAAGCCATCCTTAAACTGAAAACAGGAAAAACCCATCTGAGAAATTGCTACAATATTATGAGTGGCCAAATCTACAGTTTGGTACATCCTGAGAAAGAAAGCAAGCACTGGTGAACTCAGCAACGCAAAAAGACCTGGACGTCCACGGAAGACAACAGTGGTGGATGATCGCAGAATCATTTCCAAGGTGAAGAGAAACCGCCTTCACAACAGCCAACCAAGTGAACAACACTCTCCAGGGGTTAGACGTATCGATAGCCAAGTCTACCATAAAGAGAAGACTGCATGAAAGTAAATACAGAGGGTGCACTGCAAGGTGCAAGTCATTCATAAGCCTCAAGAATAGAAAGGCTAGATTGGACTTTGCTAAAGAACATCTAAAAAAGCCAGCACAGTTCTGGGAAAACATTCTTTGGACAGATGAAACCAAGATCAACCTCTACCAGAATGATGGCAAGAAAAAAGTATGGAGAAGGCGTGGAACAGCTCATTATCCAAAGCATAGCACATCATCTGTAAAACACGGTGGAGGGAGGCAGTGTGATGGCTTGGGCGTGCATGGCTGCCAGTGGCACTGGGACACTAGTGTTTATTGATGATGTGACACAGGACAGAAGCAGCCGAATGAATTCTGAGGTGTTCAGAGACATACTGTCTGCTCAAATCCAGCTCAATGCAGTCCAATTGATTCATGATACAGATGGACAATGACCCAAAACATACAGCCAAAGCAACCCAGGAGTTTATTAAAGCAAAGAAGTGGAAAATTCTTGAATGGCCAAGTCAGTCACCTGATCTTAACCCAACTGAGCAGACATTTCACTTGTTGAAGACTAAACTTCAGACAGAAAGGCCCACAAACAAACAGCAACTGAAAGCCGCTGCAGTAAAGGCCTGGCAGAGCATTAAAAAGGAGGAAACCCAACATCTGGTGATGTCCAGGAGTTCAAGACTTCAGGCTGTCATTGCCAGCAAAGGGTTTTCAACCAAGTATTAGAAATGAACATTTGATTTCCAGTTATTTCATTTGTCCAATTACTTTTGAGCCCCTGAAATGAAGGGATTGTGTTCACAAAATGCTTTAGTTGCCTCACATTTTTATGCAATCATTTTGTTCACCCCACTGGATTAAAGCTGAAAGTCTGCACTTCAACTGCATCTGAGTTGTTTCATTTAAAATTCATTGCGGTAATGTACAGAACCAAAAATTAGAAAAAAGTTGTCTCTGTCCAAATATTTATGGACCGAACTGTATATGAGCCAAACTGAAGGCCAAATGTCACAGCTTGTTAAACATGTAGATAGGATTCTATCTTCTAATTTTCTCTTTTTTGTATTCTAAAGACGTAGGTACAGTGATACAGTAGTTAGCGCCTGTCACACACACCTGGTCACTATCTGTGTAGAATTTCCATGTGCTCTCTGTGTCTGTCTGGGAATTTCTCGCACCCCTGAAACGTGTGCTGGTTAGATTATCTGACAGTTCCACGTAGTAGACAACAATAAACTGGTTGATTGAGTATAATGAATGAACTTTTATGTTAATTTCATGCTAAAATTGACTGAAAAACTTGTGAACACATTTAAACTTAAAACCAAAAAACGCATATGTGAAAGGAATCAGGAAATGCGATTTTGTGTCAGTGCATTATTGCAATACAATACAGTCATCAGTCAGTCATCGTCCAACCTGCTATATCCTAACTACAGGGTCTGCTGGAGCCAATCCCAGCCGCCACAGGGCGCAAGGCAGGAACAAATCTCGGGCAGGGCGCCAGCCCATCACAGGGCGCACCCACACACCAAGCATACACTAGGAACAATTTAGAATTGTCAATGCACCTAACCTGCATGTCTTTGGACTGTGGGAGGACACCGGAGCGCCCGGAGGAAACCCACGCAGACACGGGGAGAACATGCAACCTCCACGCAGGGAGGACCCAGGAAGCGAACCCGGGTCTCCTTACTGTAAGGCAGCAGTGCTACATACAATACAATACAATTTATTTTTGTTTAGCCCAAAATCACACAAGAAGTGCCACAATGGACTTTAACGGGCCCTGCCTTTTGACAGCCCACCAGCCTTGACTCTCTAAGAAGACAAGGAAAAACTCCCAAAAAAAAATCCCTTGTGAATGGCAGTTCAAAGAGAGACCCCTTTCCAGTTGGACATGCAATGAGTGTCAAAAAGGGGGTCAATACAATACACAGAACAGAACAAAAGTCATCCTCAATCCAATATAATAGAAATGCAATAGAAATATTACAAATGCTGAGCAGAATTCAACAGTAGATGATATCACATAATAGGATTTGCATCTATTCAGAGTCCTGGAGACGTCCGCCTCGCTTGACATTTGCTGAGGAATGTGAAGCAGCTGAATGAGGATCAGCACCTCCAAGTCTGAGGTCATGATTCTCTCTTGGAACATCGTGGATTGTTCTCTCAGAACATCTGCCATCTCGGGGGTTCACGAAGGACCGAAAAAAGGGAATACGAGATCGACAAACAGATTGGAGAGGCAGCCATTGTTGTGAGGAGCACCGGGTCTGTGCTATGTTTTAAAAGTTCAGATCGTCACATCAACATTTCAAAACATCACCAAAGTAAGATACCATCTCCTACGTGGAGGTGAGAGGAGATGGAGAGATGCTTGCAGATTACACAAGATTAACTGCTCTAACCAGTTATGCGTTTGCTATACCGATCTGAAGTGGTGAAGAAGGAGCTGAACCAGAAGGTAAAGCTCTCGATTTACCAGTTGATCAACATTCCTACCCTCACCTATGGTCATGAGCTTTGGGTAATGACTGAAAGAATGAGAATGCGGGTACAAATGGCCGAAATCAGCTTTCTCCACAGGGTGGCTGGGCTCTCCCTTACAGAGAAGTGCAGACATCCGGGAGTATATTAGGGGCGCTGACCCTCCACAACGAGAGGAGCCAACTGAGGTGGTTTGAGCATCGATACGGATGTCTGCTGGACGCCTCCCTGTGGAGGTTTTATAGGCACAACCAGCTGGGAGGAGACCCCATGGAAGACCCAGGGCTCGATTGGGAGGATTATGGCCTGGTAACACCTTGGGATCCCACAGTGTGAGTTGGTAAGTATGGCTGGGGGAAAACAGATGTTTGGGCCTCACTGTTAAGACTGTTGCACCCACAACCAGGGATTGGATAAGTGGTGGAAAATGGATGGATGGATAACTGTTCTAAACTTGTACCAAGGGGTTTTAGCTTAGGATGCGTTATAGAATAAATCTGTCATCATGGCTTGGCACATTTTGCCTTATCTTATCATGCACATAAACAACGTGCTTCAAGCACATCACTGACAAGTTGCATTCGCCCGGTGAAGGAGGCAAACCTAACAACGTTGCGAAAGAATTCTGAGCTGTGTAGCAACAGCGCGTGATGATTTTAATGACAGTGAGCTACCTGAAAGAGTGATGATCCAAGATTACTCGACGCCTGTGAGCTACGCGGCGCTACAAACATACCTACACTCTTTCGGTGAAAACTTTGTGTGGGACGTGCGCTCCTGCTGCCTGATGGGAAATGCAGCCCTCGTCAGTAGAAGTCAGTCAGTTATTTTCTAACACCATATCCCTGTTCACATTGTGGCTGGAGCCTATCACAGCTAGCAGAGGGTGCAAGGTCAGAACAAACCCTGGAGAGGGTGCCAGTCCATCGCAGGGCACTGCCACTGCACCAACGCCACCCCGCCCGCCCCATCAGTAGACGTTTTTATATACTGTATACTAAACATCATTCCTCTTGTCTGAATGGCACACATTTAACTGGTTGCTGAAAGGCATAGTTTTGTGATTATTTTTATGAAGGGAAACAAATTCAATTTTGCTGAAATTGCTAGTTCATCGTTGAAATTAGGCCAAAAGTAACCCGAGCCCAAACACCATTTCTATGGCCTGTGTTTAAAGCCCCGTTATATAAGTTTAGAAACAAAATTAACTGCTCAAAAAAATTAAAGGAACACACATCAGATCTCAATGCGGAAAAAAATCCTGCTGGCTCTCTCTACTGATATGGACTGATATGGTGACGTGTTAGGAATGAAAGGATGGCCCCATCGTTTGATGGAAATGAAAATGACCAACCGACAGAGGGCTGAATTCAAAGACACCCCGAAAATCTAAAGTGAAAAAAATGATGTGGCAGGCCGGCTCGTCCATTTTGCCGAAACTTAAGTGCGGCCACTCGTACAAATCGTACTCAGTAGTGTGTATGGCCCCCACGTGCTTGTATGCATGGCTGACAACGTCCTAATGAGACGACGGATGGTGTCCTGGGGGATCTCCTCCCGGATCTGGACCAGGGCGTCACTGAGCTCCTGGACAGTCTGAGGTGCAACCTGGTGGCGTCTGATACACCAAAACGTAATGTCCCACCCAGAGGTGTTCTATTGGATTGAGGTCAGGCGAGTGAGCGTGGGGACCAGTCAATGGTATCAATTCCTTCATTTCTCTCGCCACATGAGGCCAGACATTGTCGTGCACCAGGAGGAACCAGCATAGGGTCTGACAATGGGTGCAAGGATTTCATCCCGGTACCTAATGGCAGTCAAGGTGCCGTTGTCTAGCCTGTAGAGGTCTGTGCATCCCTCAATGGATATGCCTCCCCAGACCATCACTGACCCACCACCAAACCGGTCATGCTGAACGAAGTTACAGGCAGCATAACGTTCTCCACGGCTTCTCCAGACCCTTTCACGTCTGTCACATGTGCTCAGGGGGAACCTGCTCTCATCTGTGAAAAGCACAGGGCGCCTGCCAGTGATGGACCTGCCAATTCTGGTATTCTATGGCAAATGCCAATTGAGCTCCACGGTGCTAGGTGGGCAGTGAGCACAGGGCCCACTAAGGACGTCGGGCCCTCAGGCCACCCTCATGAAGTCTGTTTCTGATTGTTTGGTCAGAGACATTCACAACAGTGGCCTGCCTGCTGGAGGTCATTTTGTAGGCTCTGGCAGTGCTCATCCTGTTCCTCCTTGCCCAAAGGAGCAGATAATGGTCCTGCTGATGGGTTAAGGACCTTCGACAGCCCTGTCCAGCTCTCCTAGAGTAACTGCCTGTCTCCTGGAATCTCCTCCATGCCCTTGAGGCTGTGCTGGAAGACACAGCAAACCTTCTGGCAATGACATGTATTGATGTGCCTGCCATCCTGGAGAAGATGGACTACCTGTGCCACCTCTGTATGGTCCAGGTATGGCCTCATGCTACCAGTAGTGACACTGACCGTAGCCAAATGCAAAACGAGTGAAAAAACAGATGAGGAGGGAAAAATGTCAGCGGCCTCCAGCTGTTAAACCATTCATTCCTGTTTTGGGGGTTGTCTCATTGTTGCCCCTCTAGTGCACCAGTTGTTAACTTCATTAACACCAAAGCAGCTGAAACTGATGAACAAGCCCCTCAGCTACTTAACTGACCAGATCAATAGCCCAGACGTCTCCTTGACTTGGTGCTGTACTCAGATTAAAAAGTGTTCCTTTAATTTTTTTGAGTAGCATATAATGACCCATCAAGAAAGACAAACGTCAGCTTGAATTCAGATGTACCTTCTGAGAGGTCCAAAGTGACCTCTCAAACTAAGCGTCTGTGTAAGGGCTAATTTGGCTAATCCCCTCTCGCTACATTAGTCTTTAGTTACTAGGGTTGTACAATATACCAGTACTGGAAAAGTGCTGAAAAGCCCAAATTTTAACACGGTACGCTACCAGATTTTTGGTATTGGAAGCAAGCGTCATCTTTCTTCTCGATCCAAACTCGACACTCGCTATTGCAGTTGTGGAAAAACACATTTTGCAGACTTCACAAAACAAAACTACACGCTTTGTAGTGATTGGAACTTCACGTGGAACAAATTATTACTTAGATGTGATTGAGACTTCCCGGATATCATCAGGTGAAGCGGCGTGTAGTGCAGTGTGATGGCGCAACACATTAGGGAGCTGAGTAATCGTGAAGCCCACCAGGAACACTGGAGTGAGATGGAGTGTTTTGGAGTTATCTGTTGTTTGCTTCGGAAATTTTTTGGTACCAGTACGGAGGTCCAAAAACTGGTATTGATACCGAAGTCATAATGTTAGTACCGATCCAACACTACAACTCACATCCAATCATATGCCCAACAAAGAGGTTTTTCAAAAGCAATATGGTTGTAACCATGCAATGATATTTAAAAAAGGGATCACGAGAAACCTATAAATAATAATAACACTAATGTACTGTGACGGATGGCCGGGGCTGATGCCCGCCTGGGATGCCCCTTCTGTATATAATCTGGGGGAACAGTCATGGGCTGCACAATATCTCCCCCAGGTCGCTAGATAGCAGTCCTCCTGGGTGGCAGTGGTGCCTCAGATTGCTGCAGGACTCCATGAGAGATGGAGTCCTCCACAGCCCTTTTGGGACCTGGGGTGGCCACCAGGGGGAGCTGCAAGGGTTCCTGAGCCCATCTAGCTGGTTCTTCAGCCACACACGGAAGTGCAACCCGGAAACGGGTGATCAAGCACCTGGAGCGCTTCTGGGTGGACTATAAAAGGAACCAGCAGCCACCACTCCAGGAGCCTGAGTCGGGAGGAGGAGGACAACGCTTGCCGGAAGGAGAGGTGGTGAAGAGAGTAGTGTGCCTTTTGTTTTTAGTTTTGTGCTTTGTGGGACTGTGTGGTGTCTGTCGGTACGGGGAAGGCGTAACCCACAGACAAAGAAAAAATAAATCTTTAATAAATGTTTTATTTTTATGTGTGCCACCCTGTCTCTTTGTCCTGGGTCGGGCACCTATATAGTGCCTTTCTACAGTACATAATAAGGATGATGTTAGGAATAAACCAATGTTCAAATTCATAACACAGGCATATTCATAATAGATAGATAGATAGATAGATAGATAGATAGATAGATAGATAGATAGATAGATAGATAGATAGATAGATAGATAGACTTTAGTATAGTAGGCAGGATAGATAGATAGATAGATAGATAGATAGATAGATAGATAGATAGATAGATAGATAGATAGATAGATAGATAGATAGATAGATAGATAGATAATACTCCACTAGAGACTCAGTCCTGGGTCACAAGCAGCCAGAGCGTCCTTTAGCAACATTTGGTATAAAGCAGGAGCAAATCCTGAATGTGACTCATATTCTTAAGGGGGAACACCAAGACACCCACAAATCGGTCATATGGGTCCAGATTGCAATGTCGAGTTGGCCAAGCATGAATTTAAGACAAAACCCTGTAGACAGTGAAGCAAACGAAAACAAAGAGAAATGGCACATGGAATCCATCCATCCATTATCCAACCAACTATATCCTAACTACAGGGTCACGGGGGTCTGCTGGAGCCAATCCCAGCCAACACAGTGTGCAAGGCAGGAAACAAACCCCGGGCAGGGTGCCAGCCCACCGCAGGGGGCACACACACACACACACCAAGCACACACTAGGGACAATTTAGGATTGCCAATGCATGTCGTTGAACTGTGGGAGGAAACCCACGCAGACACGGGGAGAACATTCAAACTCCACGCAGGGAGGACCCGGGAAGTGAACCCAGGTCTCCTGTGAGGCAGCAGTGCTACCCACTGCGCCACCGTGCCGCCCGCACAGGGAATCTCCACCCTGAAAACAGAAAAGAAGGCTGGAGAGAGAACTTCTCATTTTCATGGCCACCTGATGAAGACTACTGTATGTCACCAAAAGGTTGCGTCTCTAACCTTCTTCTCTTTTTTCCACTGTGGGAATACCCGTTACCATTTTTTTTTTTAACATTTTGCAAGTGTAGACTAACAAAGCCTGTTCTGTCTTCAGAGAGAAAGCGTCAATTCCTCAAACACCAGGACTCTGGAGCCGTCAGCCGCTGTACCTCCTCTTAAAATGAAAAGCATACAATTATTCAACTTAAAATTATCTATCAAAGCATTTGTCTCGTTTAAAATTGTCCAAAATGTTTCCAGGGCGAGATCCAACCTGCGAACGCTGCAATCAAGTTCCAGCCTCACTGGGTCACATGTTTTGGGCCTTCACCAAATTAACATCATTTTGGACCAAGATTTTTAAATGTCTTTCAGACAGCCTTGGTGTCCCAATCCCTCCTAACGCACTAATTGCTGTGTTTGGTGTTCTTCCAGATGGGCTTAAAGTGGAGAAGGACAAACAAACTGTGATGGCCTTTACTACACTATTGGCACGTAGGCTTATCTCGCTCAACTGGAAGAATCCTAACTCACCTCCTTCACGTCAGTGGATAACTGATGTTATATATTATCTAAATTTTGGAAAAAATCAAATTCTCACTTAGAGGATCTGTGCAAAACCTGGCAGGACCTGATCGATAACATTTTAGAATAAGCATTTAAATTGAGGAAGTGGATTCTCTCTCCTGTTTTTCTATTCTATCTTTATTTATTTATTTATTTACATATTTTTACTATTATTAAAGTGCTACTCTGCTGACCTAGTTCTTATTCTCATGGGTGGAGGTCGCTTTGCTTCAAACCAGTTTTGTTAACCTTGATTTGCATGTATGGAATGTTTTTTGATTTTAATAAAATAAAATATTAAAAAAAAAAGAAAAGAAAAGCACGTGTCTGGGCTGTGGAAGACGTGAGAAAAACCCGGCGACTTCAAACTGACAACGTCTGAGCCAGGAATTGAAACTGCCACACCACACCATTTACTAGCACCAAATATAACAAAAGAGTTAAAGGACTAATGGATGCTGGGTTAAGAAGAGTCAAATCAGGGGTCTCATCGTCACACCTCATCATCCCTCACTCTGAATAAAGGGGCTCCACAGGGCTGTGTGCCGAGTTCTCTGCTGTACCCCCTTCTACACGTACGACACCACAGCAGTACACGACTCTAACATCATTGTCACGTTTGCTGATGACACTGCTGTCGTAGGCCTGATCTCTAAAAGCAATGAACAAGCTCATCTGGATGAAGAGGACAGTCTGTCACATGGGTGTCAGAACAACAGTCTTCTTCTGAATGTCAGCAAGACAAAATGCCAGTTGTGGACTTTGGAAGAAAACAGCTGAGGACCTACCAGTATAACAACACTCAGGTGGAGAGGGCGGACAGTTTCAGATACCTCAAAGTCCACATCACAGAAGACCTGAACTGGTCCAAGCACATCGGCACACTTGGTGAAGAAAGTACATCAACGTCTGTACCACTTCAAACACTTCAGACTGCCCTCCTAGATACTAAAGAACTTCTACATGTCTACCATTGAAAGTATCCTGACACTAAGTATCACTGCCTGGTTTGGAAAACAACGCACCGCATTGACCATGAGGCTCTACAGAGAGTGGTACGGTCAGCTTAACATATGACTGGGTGTGCACTCCCTAACTTCGAGAACATCTACACCAAGCAATGTCGGACCTGGGCAAAGAAGATTATTCAATGATCCCAGCCATTTCAACAATGGCCTCTTCCCTGTGCTGCGGTCAGGTAAACGACACCACTGCCTGAAGATAACTTCAGGGAGACTGAGGAGGAGTTTCTGTCCACAGTACATCTGCATCTTGCAAGAGTACAGTGTCTGAAGCTACATGATGTCCATCCATCCATCCATCCATCTTCCAACCCGCTGAATCCGAACACAGGGTCACGGGGGTCTGCTGGAGCCAATCCCAGCCAACACAGGGCACAAGGCAGGAAACCAATCCCGGGCAGGGTGCCAACCCACCACAGGACACACACAAACACACCAAGCACACACTAGGGCCAATTTAGAATCGCCAATCCACCTAACCTGCATGTCTTTGGACTGTGGGAGGAAACCCACGCAGACACGGGGAGAACATGCAAACTCCACACAGGGAGGACCCGGGAAGCGAACGCAGGTCCCCAGATCACCCAACTGCAAGGCAGCAGCGCTACCCACTGCGCCACCGTGCCGCCGCTACATGATGTCCTATTGTTAATTCTCTTACACGAAGTCATTTAGTTATTATTTATTGTTTATCCCATATTTAAAATTCTATTAATGACTAGCTGTGCTACCCATCTAAGATGGGCTGAAATCTACGTAATCAAGGTAGACCTGAGCGTATTCAGTCTTAACATCTGCAGTGCACCACCTATTGGAATGTGTTTTGTACTGCAAGTACAAAGCATTGCATTTAATAATAATAATAATTCTTTGCATTTATATAGCGCTTTTCTCACTACTCAAAGCGCTCAGCAATTGCAGGTTAAGGACCTTGCTGAAGGGCCCAACAGAGCAGAGTCCCTATTGGCATTTACGGGATTCGAACCGGCAACCTTCCGATTGCTAGTGCAGATCCCTAGCCTCAGAGCCACCACTCCGCATTTGTCATTCCAACAGATGGCATATCACAAACATTAGCACTGCATTTCAAATACCATACCAAATGGCATATAACAGAGTCATAGCAGCCAGACAGGTGCACAGATAATAAAAGGACAAGTGTCCGTGTGCCTAAGGTGGGCAAGCTGTACTGCCCCTCTAAGTCAAGTTTAAATCTGCATAATCAATGCAGACTTCAGCGTTAATGTTTGTAGTGCACCATCTACTGTATTTCATAATGCACATAGTAATATAATGCATTGCACCTTTCATTCCAATAGAAGGCACATCACAAACATTTGTAGTAAAAAATGCATTGCATTTTTCATTCCAACACACGGCACATCAGAAATATTTACAGGTAAAAAATCAACAGATGGCACAGCACAAACATCTGTAGTAAAAATGTATTGAATTTTTCATTCCAACAGATGGCACAGCACAAACATCTGTAGTAAAAAATGTTTTGAATTTTTCATTCCAACACATGGCACATCAGAAATATTTGCAGGTAAAAAATCAACAGATGGCACAGCACAAACATCTGTAGTAAAAATGTATTGAATTTTTAATTCCAACAGATCGCACAGCACAAACATCTGTAGTAAAAAATGCATTGCATTGTTCATTTCAACAGATGGCACATTACAAACATTTGTACTAAATTCCAATAGATGATTCATCACAAACATCAGCACTGCATTTACCAACACCATACCAAATGGCATATAACAGAGTCATAGCAACTGGACAGGCAACCAGACAGACACTTGTCCTTTTATTAAAACTGACAAACTGTGCTACCCATCAGAAACAGTTTGAAATCTAAGTTATCAAGGTAGTTCTCAGCATTAACATTTGCCATACACTATGCAATGCACAGGTCTCTGTTATATGCCATTTGGTATGATATTTGTAAAAGCAGCATTAATGTTTGTAATGCACCATCTGTTGGAGCAATAAATGCAAAGCATGTTATTACTAAAAATGTTTATGATGTGCCATCTTTTGCAATGACTGAGACACAGGAACCAGAAGGACACCGACAGATACACAGACACTTATCCTTTTATTAAGGTGGATTTTTGATTTTTACAAAGTCATGTATTATTGTTATTGATCCTTTTACTTTCTTCTTAAAGGACACAGTCTTTGGAGTTGAGCAACTAAGCATTTCACTTCATATGGTAGTAGTGTATGCATAATTTGTATGTAACAAATACAATTTGATTTGATTAGATTTGACCTGGGCAATCTAAGACTGAATATACGAATACTCCATGCTCAGCACTTTTTTCAGGATTCAGTCTGTGAACTGTTACATACTGTAACATATAAAAATGACACAGGAATGAGCACATTATACAGTACACATTCAAGTAAATGAGATGTAAGACTACAAGTGGTTATCATTCAGTGCACACCAATGAGCAACATGAGACTTCACCTCATCCTCATTCATTGCCTGTCCTATCGTAAGTGTGGCCAAAGTGCCCACATCACAAATTCAAAAAGCGGCTTCTTCCTTTTGCTGGCACAGACATTTGTTACTCCACAGCACATTCTGAAGAACACTTCAAAAGCAGGATTATACGGGTGCCATACGGTTGCTGCACCTTCATTTTCTTGTATTTGCTTTTGTCCGTCTAGTGACCATATCTTAGTCTCTGCATTAACCTCGAATCCGTAGACAAGCGGGAGTCTTTAAGCTGGAAGAAGTACAGCGAGAAGAAATCAAGGGGCGACTCCGCATAAAGACTAAGACTGGCACAATAGGTGGGCACGCGAAAAGGGTGCCACCCATAAAGAAGCCTGCGAGTGTTATGCCAAGCATGCCGGCAAGGAGAAAACAGCACTCAAAAAGCTCAGCGAGAGGCTCCGTGTGTCCGGTGCTCGCCTGTCCAGTCACGTCCTCCCCTCGCGCACTTCTATTCATTTCCAACACAATTCACGGAAACGGCGCCGACTACGAGACAATACAAGAACAAGGCTCGGGGGCTTCCGTGTGCTCGTCCTCCTTTATTTAAAGCCGACTTTGGAGACAAATCCCCCTGAGTGAAGCTGCTCAAAGGCTTTGTTCCAACCTCGTTTGTTTCAAGAATGGGCGACATTCGGGATGGTGGATCTCCGTCTCTCCGCCCCTCAGCTCAAGCGCTGCGGCTCCCCGGCTGGCCCGAAAGGCTAACATGCCACACAGGTGCCCGTTGTGCGAAGCAAGATCAATAAAGACAGCAACTTGCACGGGTGACAGCTTCGCGAATTACCACACGGACAGGTTCACCTTCAGGCAGTAACAACGGGAACAAACACGAATCGGGAGGAGACGTACGAGCGGCTGAATCGGACCGCAGCGGGGCAGGGAGTGAGCAGCTTACCTTTGTCTGCTGTCGCGTCGCGTCCCTCGTGCACCGCTTTTCCCCTTTCTGTGTCTCTTCTTTCTCCCTTTCCCGGCAGCCGGAGCCCCCGCCCCAAGGCTGCCTGCCTGTCAGGAAGCTCTCCACGCGCTCCGCCGCCCCTCTCCTTCTTCCTCCTCCTCCTCCTCCCCGTCTGCGTTCAGAAGCCCCGGCGCCTCCTCCTCCTCCTCCTCCTCCCGGGTGACAGACAGAGACGCCGCACTGCTCATCTGCCTGTAGCCGCTGCTTCACGTATGGAAACTGCGCTCGGCTCTTACTTCGTTTCTGAAGAATCGATTTATTCGCCCCAGGTGGGTTAGTTAACACCGAATTTGAAACAATTCGGATAAGGCTGACCAGCGCACACTGGACACATTGTGTCCATTAATAAAAGTGAGGCACCAAGCAGCAAGTCTTAGACAATGCCCAACCCTAAATCGATGAAGATCACTCCAAAACCGAACCTTTATTAAAAACATACTAGGCACACAGGAGAAACACCTAACGGCCAATGGGGAACGTGAACTTGAAAATAAGAAATAGTTGTCCTGCCCCATTAATGAATATTTTTTTAAGTCAAAGCAGACAGAAAGGAAGCCAAATGAAGAGACAAACAACACAAGCTCCAAAAGCCTGCACGCTGTGTAGACAATAAAATTAAATATCTTGTCCGTCCATTGATTCATCTTTTAACCTGCAAAAGAGGACCAGTGCCTGTCCTGATAGATCTGGTCACAGGGTGGAACCAACCCTGGATGGGACGTCAGTCAACCGCACACTCTTAAAAATAAAGGTCCTTAAAAAGCGATTCCATAGGGGAACCATTTTTGGCTCCAAAAAGATCCATTTGCATGAAGGTTCCAGAAAGAACCTTTTATTTATTTGGATCTGTACCAGGCTCCATACCATAAACAGCCACGAATAGACTGGACACAGTTTTGTGAAATACCAATGGGTCATCATTTTAAAAGGACTCTTGGTGCATACAATAACAGAAGCTAAGTCCAGTTTTCTTAATTTGTTAGTGTCCTGCTAGTTGATGTACCATACGTTAAAGATTTTTTTTTACATATTAGGACTTTTGTCTTCAAAGTACAAAGAACCATCTTCATATGCACAGAACCCTTCCAGAATGAAGTTGTTCCTTGTCAAGCTGTGGCTCTATATGAGGCACCACATAACTCAGTAAAGGACTATTTTTAAGAGTGTAGGTCACACTTAACTGGTAAGAAACCTCATCTTCTTGGTCTTGCCCACATTTTGTGGTGAGGGTCATGGTGGCAGCAGGCCAAGCAGGTCAGCCCGGATTTTCCTGTCCCCAACTACAGATTCCAGCTTTTCCTGAAGAATTCCCAGGCATTCCCAAGCCAGACAAGTGATATATACAGTAATCCCTCCAACATGTCCTGGGTCTGCCCCAGGGTCTCCACCTAATAGGATGTGCCCAGAGCTGCTCTAGGGGGAGCCTCCTTGGGGTTGGCATCCTTACGACATGCCCAGCGTCCTAAACTGACTCCTCTCGAACTGGGGGAGCAGTGACTCTACTCTGAGGCTGTCCTGAATCACTAAACCTCTCACCGAGTCATGGAGTGTCAGCCCAGCCACCCTGTGAAGGAACCTCATTTCTTGCACTTGTGATCTCATTGTTTCGGTCATTACCCACAGCTTATGATCATATAGATAGATAGATAGATAGATATGAAAGGCACTATATAATAGAGATAGATAGATAGATAGATAGATAGATAGATAGATAGATAGATAGATAGATAGATAGATAGATAGATAGATAGATATGAAAGGCACTATATAATAGAGATAGATAGATAGATAGATAGATAGATAGATAGATAGATAGATAGATAGATAGATAGATAGATAGATAGATATGAAAGGCACTATATAATAGAGATAGATAGATAGATAGATAGATAGATAGATAGATAGATAGATAGATAGATAGATAGATAGATAGATAGATAGATAGATAGATAGATAGATATGAAAGGCACTATATAATAGAGATAGATAGATAGATAGATAGATAGATAGATAGATAGATAGATAGATAGATAGATAGATATGAAAGGCACTATATAATAGAGATAGATAGATAGATAGATATGAAAGGCACTATATAATATAGATAGATAGATAGATAGATAGATAGATAGATAGATAGATAGATAGATAGATAGATAGATAGATAGATAGATAGATAGATATGAAAGGCACTATATAATAGAGATAGATAGATAGATAGATAGATAGATAGATAGATAGATAGATAGATAGATAGATAGATAGATATGAAAGGCACTATATAATAGAGATAGATAGATAGATAGATATGAAAGGCACTATATAATATAGATAGATAGATAGATAGATAGATAGATAGATAGATAGATAGATAGATAGATAGATAGATAGATAGATATGAAAGGCACTATATAATAGAGATAGATAGATAGATAGATAGATAGATAGATAGATAGATAGATAGATAGATAGATAGATAGATATGAAAGGCACTATATAATAGAGATAGATAGATAGATAGATATGAAAGGCACTATATAATAGAGATAGATAGATAGATAGATAGATAGATAGATAGATAGATAGATAGATAGATAGATAGATAGATAGATAGATAGATAGATATGAAAGGCACTATATAATAGAGATAGATAGATAGATAGATAGATAGATAGATAGATAGATAGATAGATAGATAGATAGATAGATATGAAAGGCACTATATAATAGAGATAGATAGATAGATAGATAGATAGATAGATAGATAGATAGATAGATAGATAGATAGATAGATATGAAAGGCACTATATAATAGAGATAGATAGATAGATAGATAGATAGATAGATAGATAGATAGATAGATAGATAGATAGATAGATAGATATGAAAGGCACTATATAATAGAGATAGATAGATAGATAGATAGATAGATAGATAGATATGAAAGGCACTATATAATAGAGATAGATAGATAGATAGATATGAAAGGCACTATATAATATAGATAGATAGATAGATAGATAGATAGATAGATAGATAGATAGATAGATAGATAGATAGATATGAAAGGCACTATATAATAGAGATAGATAGATAGATAGATAGATAGATAGATAGATAGATAGATAGATAGATAGATAGATAGATAGATAGATAGATAGATATGAAAGGCACTATATAATAGAGATAGATAGATAGATAGATATGAAAGGCACTATATAATATAGATAGATAGATAGATAGATAGATAGATAGATAGATAGATAGATAGATATGAAAGGCACTATATAATAGAGATAGATAGATAGATAGATAGATAGATAGATAGATAGATAGATAGATAGATAGATAGATAGATAGATAGATAGATAGATAGATAGATAGATAGATAGATATGAAAGGCACTATATAATAGAGATAGATAGATAGATAGATATGAAAGGCACTATATAATAGAGATAGATAGATAGATAGATAGATAGATAGATAGATAGATAGATAGATAGATAGATAGATATGAAAGGCACTATATAATAGAGATAGATAGATAGATAGATAGATAGATAGATAGATAGATAGATAGATAGATAGATAGATAGATAGATAGATAGATATAAAAGGCACTATATAATAGAGATAG
The DNA here is from genome assembly GCF_900747795.2 of Erpetoichthys calabaricus. Taxonomy (NCBI): domain Eukaryota; kingdom Metazoa; phylum Chordata; class Cladistia; order Polypteriformes; family Polypteridae; genus Erpetoichthys; species Erpetoichthys calabaricus. Next base: position 73,892,427 of record NC_041411.2, on the reverse strand, counting down.
ATAGATAGATAGATAGATAGATAGATAGATAGATAGATAGATAGATAGATAGATAGATAGATAGCAGTGCCACCAAGTGTCACATCCAGATACCAAGAAGAGAACCAGAAGAGAGGAGGGTTAGTAACGGTTTAACAATATTGTGATACTTTTGTTTGTGTACAAATGACTGACAAACAGAAACGCAGTATGCACAGCTAATCAGCAGCTCTAGTCAGGGTATGCTGGACTAAAGTTCTGATTCTTCAGACTGGATTTAAAAGCTGAGACTGAAGTGATATCTCTTCATAGTTAAGGACAGGAGATGTAGATCGAATGATAAGCCAAGAGTTTTGTCTTCAGACTCGACTCCTGCTTTACCAGCTAAGGCCCACAGAACAGCTGCTGCTGACACTCCAATCCACTTGTTGATCATGTGCTCCTTTTTTCTATCACTTGTGAACAAGCTCCCGAGATACTTGAACTCCTCCATTAAGGGCGGCTATTCCCCACTGTCCAGAGACAGCAATCTACTTTACTGACAAGGCATAGGTGGGAAAGACCTAGACCAGCGGTTCTCAAACTGTGGGGCGCGCCCCCCTAGGGGAGCATGAAGTAACAAAAAAGGGGGCGCGAATGTTACCATATGTGGCGTAATTTCACTATTCATAAGGAAATTTTAAACTTGTGGCGGTGTATCGGCAGCAAAAAATATAGGAATAAATTTTATTAGGGTTTCAAAAAAACGTTAGGGGGGCGTGATTAAAACTGTTATGAAAACTCGGGTCACAAATACTTAAAGGTTGAGAAACGCTGACCTAGACAGACTACACCCTAGCTTTGGAAACGTGAAACATTACCTCTCTACTGGGAAGGATCCTGAGCTGGTGCAGGAGGTGGAAAAGTACCAGCTAGATATACTTGGCATCACCTCTACACATAGCATTGGTTCTGGGATCAGACTTCTTGATTGCGGGCGGTCTAATTCCTTCTCCGGAGTTCTGATGTATGAAATACCTTGGGTGGGTGTGGGGGTACTCACAAGCCCCCCTGACTGAGGGATGTGCAATTAGAGTTTCCTCCAGTGGAAAAGAAATTTGCCTCAATGCAGCTATGAGCGACAGAGAGACGAAAACTTTGACTGTTGTTTGTGTCCTGGCAGCGAGGTATCAGGTACATTTTACAGAAGTGGTAGATATATGCGTAAAGACAGAAACAAACAAAGCTAAACCGTGAGAGAAAATTTGTGGTCAGCGATACAAGCCAATAGGTCAAAACCAAACAAACTGGAGAGAAGACTTTTAATAAAGTTTTTTGGAAGCTATCAACTGCCAGACAGTGTTCAGAAGCCATTAAGAAGGCTAACAGAATGTCAGGTTATATAGCGCCTTGATGTGTGGAGTACAAGTCCCAGGAGGTTCTGCTCAAGCTTTATAACACACTGGTGTGGCCTCATCTGGAGTCCTGGGTGCAGTTTTGGTCTCCAGGCTACATAAAGGACATAGCAGCACTAGAAAAGGTCCAGAGAAGAGCGACTAGGCTGATTCAGAGCTACAGGAGATGAGTTATGAGGAAAGATTACAAGAGCTGAGACTTTACAGTTTAAGGAGAAGAAGATGAAGAGGAGACCTGACTGAAGTGTTTAAAATTATGAAGGGAATTAGTACAGTAGATCAAGATCGTTGTAAACAGTTGGAAACTTGTTAAGGGTAAATTTTGCACAAACATTAGGAAGTTTTTCTTCCCATGGAGAACCACAGACACATGGAGTAAGTAGATGGTAGGACTTTAGGGAGCTTCAAAACAATACCTGATGCTATTTGAAAAGAATTAAGTAGATAGGACTGACAAGCTTTGTTGTTTCAATGGCCTGTTCTCATCCAGATTGTTCTAATGTTCTAAAAAAAAAAAGGAACCAAAAGCAGATATGAAGTAAATGTGACCTGCCCACTATCCTGACACTGTGGTTAGGGGTTTTCAGATGACTGTCACTTCTAACATGAGACAGAAAGATCTTAACAAATATTTCATAGACCCGAAGCTGCTGGAGTAAGCATACAGCACCCCACATGTTACGATGGCCAGCGGTGGATTTGTTATACCGTTCTACATCACCGACGTGTGCTTGTGGTGTTTTAACTGACAGTAATCCTGCACCCATCACAAAAAGACAAGCATGCTGTGTGTTCATGACGTTCTGTGTCAGGTTCATCTGAACACTGACCCCCCACGGCAGGTCCAGCTAGTGTCACATATCGTGTCATTGCTGGTGAACGGCCCTGCACACCATCTTCTTTACTACATCTCTGCATTTGCACACATTTAATAAAGCCCTCCTAATTACCACATACACTGCAGTGCTGAGATGACAGCAGCAGCCGGAGACGATTACAGCTCAGCAGGACTGCAGAATGATGGAGACTTTCCCAATGCAATAGAAATTGCCAAACAGAGCGTAAAGAAGATGCATGAAGAATTCAGAGGAAGAGATCCCTTGAGAAGGAGCCGATTACTTCGTTAACTTCCTTCATCACAGACAAGGCCTTCAAAGTGAACACATATACAGTCTAGTCTGTGAGTGGCATATCAAGAACCTCACACTACTATCCTCAAGTCATTCCTAACTGGGACGTAGTAGCTGGTTACAAAATATCACGGGGAAATGTAATGCAAAGGCCTGTGAAAAGGGGCAATCTGAAGAAACGACTTAAGAAAGGCCGCACTGAAGGAGTAAATCAAGAGCCTAATTAAAAAGGGGGACACAAGAGGTTGGGTGACTCCTTATGAAAAAGGGTGCAGAATCTGTGATGAACTGAAGCACCCTATGGGTACAATTCATGGGTCTCATTGTGAAAAGCCTACAGGATTGGGTCCGGTGTTTTCTACCATGATAAGGGGGCACCCTAACGGGAGTTTGGGGAACTGCATTGTGAAAAGGGACACAATATGGGCATTAAGTCCTAAAGGAGACTGCGAAAAGGGGCACTTTACATTAGGGTGTACAGTCGTGGCCAAAAGTTTTGAGAATACAATACAATACAATACAGTTTATTTTTGTATAGCCCAAAATCACACAGGAAGTGCCACAATGGGCTTTAACAGGCCCTGCCTCTTGACAGCCCCCCAGCCTTGACTCTCTAAGAAGACAAGGAAAAACTCCCAAAAAAACCCTAGTAGGGAAAAAATGGAAGAAACCTTGGGAAAGGCAGATGAAAGAGAGACCCCTTTCCAGGTAGGTTGGGTGTGCAGTGGGTGTCAAAAGAAGAAGGGGGTCAATACAATACAATACAATACACAGAACAGAACAATTTCTCAATATAGTAAGAAATAAAAAATATAAATTTTAGAAGTACAGAGCAGAATTTAACAGTAGATGATATATCCCATGATAAGATTTGGATTTGTGTAGAGTCCTGGAGACCTCATCCTTCAAGCTGCCTCCCCCATTTGGCCATTCCACGGCTGAAACAGCGCTGGGCCAGCCAATCCGATGAAAGGACCCCTCTCTCCCATGATTCCTGCGATCCTCCATCAGGGATGACTTTTCCTTAGGCAGGCAAAACAACTTGGCAGGTGGGCCGTGACACCAAGTGCCACATTAGAGTACCGAGAAGAGAAACAGAATAGGTGAGGGTTAGTATCCAATTATAACTATCATGTTACTTCTGTTTTAGTGCTAATGACTAACAACAGAGATGCAGTCTGTACAGTTAATCAGCAGCTCTAGTCAGGGTGTGCTAAACTGAAGTCGTGAGTCTTCAGCCGGGATTTAAAAGCTGAGACCGAAGGGGCATCTCTTATAGTAGCAGGCAGACCACTCCACAGTTTAGGGGCCCTGTAACTAAAATCTCAACCTCCCACTGTTATTTTATTAATCCTTGGAATCATAAGCAGACCGGCATCTTGAGATCTTAATGTGCGCTCTGGTTTGTAAGTCATGATAAGTTCAGAAAAGTAAGCCGGACCTCGGCCATTTAATGCTTTATATGTTAAAAGAAGGATTTTGAAATCTGCCCTAAACTTAACCGGGAGCCAGTGTAAGGATTTAAGAACTGGAGTTATGTGTTCGTATTCACGTGTTGTGTTATGTGTTGGTTTTCACAAAGTTTGCGTCTTCAGTGTTTTTAGGTCTTTTTGTCAGATGTTTCTCTGGTGTACTGAAGTAGAATTACAAGCATTTAAGAAGTTGCAAAGGCTTTTAGTGACAATGACATTACGTTTATGCAAAGAGTCCATATTCGCAGTGCTGGCCCTTCTTTCTTTTTCAAGACCTCCGCAATTCACCCTGGCAGGCTGTCAATCAACTTCTGGGCCAACTCCTGACTGATGGCAGCCCATTCTTGCATTATCAATGCTTGGAGTTTGTCAGAATTGGTGGGTTTTTGTTTGTCCACCCGCCTCTTGAGGATTGACCACAAGTTCTCAATGGGGAGTGTGGTGGCTTCATATTCCGGCCCTCACCCCCAGGCCGCCAGGAGGAGCTCTCCCAACAGCATAGACGGGCCCCAAATTCCAGCAGGGCCTCATGGACTATGTAGTTTTTATGCACAGCCCTGCTGGATACTTTGGGGTCGCTGTAGAGGGGCTCTTGGACTCTTATATGACGGAGTGGTGGCTCTGAGGCTGGGGATCTGCACTGGCAATCGGAAGGTTGCTGGTTCGAATCCCGTAAATGCCAAAGGGGACTCTGCTCTGTTGGGCCCTTCAGCAAGACCCTTAACCTGCAATTGCTGAGCACTTTGAGTAGTGAGAAAAGCGCTATATAAATGCAAAGAATTATTATTATATGCCCTATAACCCGGACATGCAACATAATCCCAAGACAGGAAGAAACAACGTGCTCCCGGGTTGAAGATAAGGACTGCTTACCCTGACCCAGAAGGAATAAGGACTTGTGGGTAATGGAACAGAAACACCTCCGGGTCAGGAGGTATAAAGGACTCTGGGGAAGCCCAGACATTGAGCTGAGCTGGGAGGTAGGGTGGCTAAGTGTCTGGGAGAGGAGGAGAGAGTATTGAGAGAATTGTTGTATTTATATGAGTAGTGTGGAGTGGAGGGTGCTTTGTGCACGTAATTATTGTAAAATAAAGAAGTCTTGGACTTTTACCTGGTGTTTGGAGTGGTACCTGAGGGTTCAAGAGGTGGATCAGAACCTCAACTGCTACAGGAGTTTCCTGGGCATGGACCCAAAATTTCAATGCTTTATTCCCCGATGCCACTTAGTTATCACTTTTGCCTTCTGGCCCGGTGCTCCATCATGCTGGACAAGGCATTGTTAGTCACCAAACTGTTCTTGGATGGTTGGGAGAAGTTGCTCTCGGAGGATGTTTTGGTCCCATTCTTTATTGAAAAAGAAAGGCCAACACTGCAAATATTGACTGTGCACATAAACGTAATGTAATTGTCAATAAAAGTCTTTGAAACTTATGAAATGCTTGTAATTCTACTTCAGTATACCAGAGAAACATCTGACAAAAAGATCTAAAAACACTGAAGCAGCAAACTTTGTGAAAACCAACACTTGGGTCATTGTCAAAACTTTTGGTCATGACTGTCGGTCTCGTTGTGAATGGGTTGAGCTCCATTGTTAAACAAGATACTCAGTTTTGCAAGATGCGGGGTCCTCATTTTTAAATAGGGGGCAGAGTGAAGGCACAGGGTATGGGCAAATGGTGGAGAGGAGTGTTCTCTGGGGTTTACAGGGGTCTGGATGCTCCTTCAGCCTTTTAAACCCCTGGAGGTTCAGTTTCTCCAACATCTAGCCAGTGTGGAGATTAATCCCGTGGAAAAACAAATCCTCAAACGAGATAAAGTTTTGGGGACCATCCCCATATATTGTCACAAAGGCAAAGTTGAAATAAATGGATCAAAGTCTTTTTCAAGTACATTTGACACTTTACTTTAGTTTCCCTTTGGGACTAATAAAGTATCTATCTATCTATCTATCTATCTATCTATCTATCTATCTATCTATCTATCTATCTATCTATCTATCTATCTATCTATCTATCTATCTATCTATCTATCTATCTATCTATTTGTGTGTGTCCTGCGGTGGGTTGGCACCCTGCCCAGGATTGGTTCCTGCCTTGTGCCCTGTGTTGGCTGGGATTGACTCCAGCAGACCCCCGTGACCCTGTGTTCGGATTCAGCGGGTTGGAAAATGGATAGATGGATGGAAATGGTTGGCATAAAGTGACGTTGGAGACAGGAACTGGAACCAACGTCATCAAGGTCAGACAGAAGTGGAGTAATCTGAGAGGGCCGGAAGTGACGTCATCACAGAACACCAGAAGTGACGTTGTCATGGCCATTTTGGTACCCGGAATTGGAAGCGATTATTTTTCTTCTGTTTTCCTGTTGAAAGAAGAGATTCAGGTAAGTACCACGTGATGACCCTTTATCTCGCGATAGTTCACTCACCTTTAGGCTCTTTGACTGCCTCCTAATCGCACGTGTGTGACACCAGCTGGAGTTTTTGTTTTCTTCTCCTCCCTGGCCAATTGACCACAGCCTTTGTCATTATGCTGGACATTCTGTTTCTCATTTCTGCTGCTTTATGTAATCTTTCACTCATGATTTTCACTTTCTTTTGTTTACGATTTGCTCCCTGATTGTAAACCTGTTTTGCGATTTGATATATAAAAAAGATTTACCTGATGAAATGAGGCCAGAAACCACCATGATGAAAACAGGTACCTTCAGGAGAGGAGTAAGAAGACTTCTTCATGAAGTCATGGGGATCTCTAAGAAAAGTGTCATATGTAGAGCGAGAGGTTTGTGGTGGGGGTCTCCTTGTGTAAAAGGGGTGACCCTGAGAGAATGAGCTTCATTATGAACACGGCCAAAATAATGGCATTAGCACAAGACAGCAACCTCATTGTGGAAAGTAGCCCCCTGCTACTCGAGAGGCTGTGTCATGAAATAGGAGTCCCAGAAGCACTTCCAAAAATGCCCACTAGAAGGGGAAATCCCATTAAAAACCCCAGCTAGACACAAAAAAAGGGCCTTGTACCAATCTTTATAAAATAAAAATGTAATCATCATAAAAAATGTTCTACAATGACAATAAAGCTCCATAGAATACAAAGTCAATAGGATTTGCTCAAAACAGTACAGCAGTTCTATTCAACCAATAGTCCCAATACGAAATCCCAGCAATAGTCAAAATACAAAGTGAAATGTCAAAAATCCAGTAAGCACAAAGCACTTCTGAATCCACAAAAGGCACAAGGACTCGCTAACCCTACACACATTTAAATGAACCACCAGGAACTGTGGGAGACCCTCCAGATTTGTAGAATGGAGGGCAGCTTCTGGTGGTGACTGGCAGGTGGCTCAGCTGCAAAACACATGGAAAATGCGAAACAGGCTTAGATACAGATCCATAAAATATAAAGAACACAGCAAATCATAAACAAAAGAATTAGCAAGACATACAAATAAATAAAAAAAAAAGTAAAACAAAGACACAAAACAAGCATTTGAACCTCAGCCAGGGGAGGAACCGTGGCTGAGATATGACAGGTTAGTCCTGGACTATCAGCAAGAGTGAAAAGGAAGGTCTACAGGACGGCAGTGAGACCAGCTATGTTATATGGGCTGGAGATGGTGGCACTGACCAGGAAGCAGGAGACAGAGCTGGAGGTGGCAGAGTTAAAGATGCTAAGATTTGCATTGGGTGTGATGAGGAAGGACAAGATTAGAAATGAGGACATTAGAGGGTCAGCTCAAGTTGGGCGGTTGGGAGACAAAGTCAGAGAGGCGAGATTGCGTTGGTTTGGACATGTGCAGAGGAGAGATGCTGGGTATATTGGGAGAAGGGTGCTAAGGATAGAGCTGCTAGGCAAGAGGAAAAGAGGAAAGCCTAAGAGAAGGTTTATGGATGTGGTTAGAGAGGACATGCAGGAGATGGGTTTAACAGAACAAGATGTAGAGGACAGAAAGATATGGAAGAAGATGATCTGCTGTGGCAACCCCTAACAGGAGCAGTCAAAAGAAGAAGAAGAAGAAGGCAAGATTAGATAGATAGATAGATAGATAGATAGATAGATAGATAGATAGATAGATAGATAGATAGATAGATAGATAGATAGATAGATAGATAGATAGATAGATAGATAGAACTTTGTAGTGTAGTAGGCAGGATTAGATAGATAGATAGATAGATAGATAGATAGATAGATAGATAGATAGATAGATAGATAGATAGATAGATAGATAGATAGATAGATAGATAGATAGATAGATAGATAGATATTCATTTTAATGTATTTAGTCATTATCATTATTATTAAAGGTCTACAGGACGGTAGTGAGACCAGCTATGTTATATGGGTTGGAGACAGTGGCACTGACCAGAAAGCAGGAGACAGAGCTGGAGGTGGCAGAGTTAAAGATGCTAAGATTTGCATTGGGTGTGACGAGGATGCACAGGATTAGAAATGAGGACATTAGAGGGTCAGCTCAGGTGGGACAGTTGGGAGACAAAGTCAGAGAGGCGAGATTGCGTTGGTTTGGACATGTGCAGAGGAGAGATGTTGGGTATATTGGGAGAAGGGTGCTAAGGATAGAGCTGCCAGGCAAGAGGAACAGAGGAAGCCTTATGGATGTGGTGAGAGAGGACATGCAGGTGATGGGTGTGACAGAGCAAGATGATAAAGACAGGAACATATGGAAGAAGATGATCCGCTGTGGCAACCCCTAACGGGAGCAGCCGAAAGAAGAAGTCCTGGACTATAGGAGTTCTCCTGTGAAAGAACACTTGGGGCCGCTACAGTTGGCCTATCAGACAAAGATTAGAATGGAAAATGAAAGAACCTATCTGCTCCACAAGGTTCATTCTCACCTGGACAAAGCTGCTGGCACTATGAAGATTCTGTTTTGTTTGATTGCTCCAGTGCCTTCAATACCATCTGGCCATCCCTGTTAAAGGGTAAGGAAGTGGAAGAGTCTGTAGTGTCCTGGATGGTGTTTATGAGGCTCAAGGACCGTGTAAGCAACAGCAGAACATCTACAAGGAACAGTCCTGCCTCCATTTCTCTTTAATCTGCACACCTCAGACTATAAATATAACAACGGGTCAAGTCATTGCATAAATTCTCCGATGATTCTGCACTTATGGAGTGTATTGACAAGGGGGGAGGGGGGTGTGAGACAGAGGAGAGGAGTCAGGTGGGGAAGTTAATTTCTTCGTGCAGAAAGAATCATCTTCAGGTTAACTGCTTATTGACTTTCACCACACCAAAGAGCCTCTCTGCCCAGACATCATTCAGGGAGTGGGCATGAAGGTGGTGCACTGTTACAAGTATTTGGGGGTTCCAAATCAATGACAGGCTGGACTGGTCTCGTGACATAGAGGAACTAAAGAAGAAAAAGCAGAACAGGCTCTGTGTTCTTAGCGGACATCCTTCACATCTTGTACAGCTCTGTGACGGTCAGTGCGATTTTATATACTGTGAATAAAAGGAAAAAAAATTAAAAAGACATAAAGAAAAGCATCTGACTTGGCAGTCGCAGTCGCAGTGATGCATTATGCAGGTGTATTACTATTGGAATAAAGGAGCCCCCTGATACAATTCTGCTGAATGATACATTATCTGAAGTCCTCAGTGCTGGTGTGCCAGAGAGAGACACCCACGCCATATTCATAACGGCACTCAGTTTTGTTTTAATTCTCTCCTCCTCTATTATCTCCAGGGGGTCCAGAATGAGTCCCAGAACTAACCCTGCCCTTTTCATTAGCTTGTTGATTCGGTGGGCCTCTCTTGAACTGTTGTTGTCAGCCCAGCACACCACAGTGTAGAAAATCACACTGACCATCATGAAATTGTAGACGATGTGAAGGATTTAACTTCCCACCTTAAAGGAACGCAGTCTCCTAATGAGGACAGAGGTGGGTATGCATTTTATTTATAGGGGCATTTTACATTAGCAGTAAATCTCAAAGTGCAACGTAAAAAGATTAAACAAAGGCAAGGAAAGATAAAAACACAGATAAAACAACAATAATTATAACATTCTTGTTAATATGCTTTCCTAAATAGAAAAGTCTTTAGCTGTTTTTTTAAAACAGCCCACAATCTGCGGTGTTCTCAGGCTCCCTGGTAGGACATTCCTATGGATAGGCTTGGTCTCATTTTGAAATTGGGGAGTCCAAGGGAGTGAGTAAGTGGGATTCTTTGTGAAAAGGAAAGACGACTGGGTGATTTATTGTGAACAGATATACAGTATCCTGGCAGCATAATAAATATGTGAGCGGGCGCAGTCACCTCCTAATACTGTAAAAGTGTGGATGAAGGTGATCACCCCAAAAGCACTAGCAGGGACCTTTCTTTCAGACTGGTCTTATTATTAGTAAGATGGACTTGGACTGGAGGTGTGAGATGCCTGAGGCAGTAGCTTCTGACATTCTGAGATAACATCTGACTTAAGTCTTGTGAATTTCCCCCTGGGATTAATAAAGTATCTATCTATCTATCTATCTATCTATCTATCTATCTATCTATCTATCTATCTATCTATCTATCTATCTATCTATCTATCTATCTATTATGGATGGCATGTGACCAATAATGCCGCTCTTTATTTGATTCTGAGCTGTGCTACACTTGGAAACAAAATAGTAAATTTTAAGTTAAAAAAACAGGAGTTGTTTTAATAAGCCACATTTGCAGAAACTTAAATAAACGCAGGACATAGAGATGAATTTTTTGAAGCATTAAGTTATTCAAAATTGCATTAAAAATGTTTTTCAATTTCTGTAAGCTACTGCAGCTTCGACAAACCCGCTAAAGGAAGACTGCACACGTACGTGTGGGCAATGTGTCCCTTTTATTAATGAGCACCTTTTACCTTCAGGACGGGCTTCGACCCCCTGGATATCATCAGTTAGATTTAGCGGCTTTCACAAAGTTCCGTTCCGTTTCTTTTCCCATGACTCCATGGGCTCTTCTTAGTGAATGTGCGTCCTGCGACTCGACCGTCTTTACTTTGCTGCCACCTACTGGAAATATTTGGGAAGTACACCGTGTAGAGTATATAAATGTAGTGCTGAGCCGGAATATGAAGTGCCAGGTTAGAGAGAGGGGCCAGGCCCGGCCTTAGGCATAGGCGAAGTAGGCGACCGCCTAGGGCCCCGGCGTCCGGGGGGCCCCGGATCGACGGCGGCCAGGCCCCCGGCCCGCCCCTCCCCTCGCAATGCATTCCAAAAGTTTCAAATATCCCAAAAAATAAAAAAGGACAAAAAAACTAAAAAAAGAAAAAATACAAAAAAACTAAGCTGGGCTTAGCTACATACCGCCACGTGGTGCCCAGTGGAAACAGTTCAAACTGGCTAAATTGTAGCAGCTAACTACTCCGGGCGAAAAAGGGACGCAGGGTGATGACCTCGTAATGTTACAAGAAAACGTCTCCTTGGTGTAATTTTCACGCATTTCGCAGAGCTTCCAGGGGGGCTCTGCCCCCCTCAGGGGGGCCCCTGGACCCCCCTTTCGCCTAGGGCCCCAAAATACCTGGAGGGGCGGCACGGCAGCACTGTTGCCTCGCAGTTAGGTGACCCGGGTTCGCTTCCCGGGTCCTCCCTGCGTGGAGTTTGCATGTTCTCCCCATGTCGGTGCGCTCCGGTTTCCTCCCACAGTCCAAAGACATGCAGGTTAGGTGCATTGGTGATCCTAAATTGTCCCTAGTGTGTGCTTGGTGTGTGGGTGTTTGTGTCCTGCGGTGGGCTGGCGCCCCCTGCCCAGGGTTTGTTTCCTGCCTTGCGCCCTGTGTTGGCTGGGATTGGCTCCGGCAGACCCCCGTGACCCTGTAGTTAGGATATAGCGGGTTGGATAATGGATGGATGGAGGTTAGAGAGATCAAACGGCGCATAGCTTTCAAAAAGTTATAATAGCAATTCTTTGTAAATATCTGTGTTACGTACACTACCAGTCAAACGTTTGGATGCACGCAGAAATTTCCATGTTTTTCATAGATAGCATTAAGCTGAATTAAAAATATAGCTAAAACCGTACTAGTGTAATGGCTGTTATTGCTGGAAGTGGATGATTTTTAATGCATCAGTCAGAAATAACGGCAAAGCCCCAACTTCAGCAGGCATTCCTTCAGTGTCCTACTGGCCAACTCCCTTAGCTTATCTTTAATTAGTCATGGATGAGTGCTAATTGGTTATTGGAGAAACCTTCATAAGTGCATTAGCATCACTGAAACCACATATTCTGTTCAGTTTGGTTGCAAGGTTCTGGCATTTTTGAAGTTCAGCTCCGAGTTCATAAATAGACAAAAATTAGACCGCTTTTTCGTGGAACATGTCAGTCTATTTTATTTTATTTTTTTTCAGAATGAACGTTATGAAGATTTCATACGAAGGTGTCTATTACTGTCTTGAGAGAAGAGGGGCAGTTGAATCTGGTCAGGATAAGAGAAGAATGGGAAGGCCCAGATGCACAACTGCATAGAAGGATATGGACATCCGGGTGAGTAGTGTGAGAAACAAATGGCGTACAGCACAGGTGTCGGACTCCGGTCCTCGAAGGGCCGCAGTGGCTGCATGTTTTCATTCTAACCATCTTCTTCATTAGTGAGCCATTTTTACTGCTAATTAACTTCTTTTGCTTTAGTTTTAATTAACTTGACTCAGGCCCCTTTTTCCTTAATTAGTAGCCAAACAATAATGAGACAAACAAGCCACCACATGACCAGCTCCCCTGTGCCCATCACACAATATCTGAAAATAAAGAAAGGTGAAGGTCTCAGTAAAGTTGGTCTCTCAGGTCACCAAAACATTTTGACGATGTTCTTAGAAAAAACAGAAAAATTGAAAAATTAGGAAATGTCTGCTGTGGCAGAATGAGAGCAGCAACAAGCCATTGAATTAAATAACGGGTTTAATTAACAGCAAGAATCAGCTTCTCATTAAGAGACTGTTTGGAGTGAAATTGGTTGGAGTTTGAAATCCCAGTTTAGCTGCTCATCTGTTGGCTCGTTTCACGTCTCATTTCTGTTTGGCTGCCATTTAATGAAGAAACAAATCAATTCAGAGGACTGAATGCTTAAAAACAGGGCTATTAAAATAAAGGGAAAAGGAATTAATTAGTAGTGAAAACTACTCACTGATTAGGAAAAGGGTTAGAATGAAAACCTGTAGCCACTGCGGCCTTCCAGGCCCGGAGTTCGACACCCCTGGCTTACAGGTCCTCAGCTGGCGTCTTCTTTAAATACACGCAGAATGCCAGCGTCACATTAATACAGAGAGACGATAACTCTGGGATGTTGGCCTGGGAGGCAGAGTTTCAAATAAAAAGTCAAATCTAAACCCCTGATCCCGAGCTGATTATACCCGGGGCTTCAATGTCAGAGGGCAGAGCAATGGCTGGTGTTAATGCTGGGCGATTACAACAAGAATGGCGGTGAGGAAGATGTTGAATATTGAAGACTGTTTCCATAGGAAGGGAATTCTGACTGCTGTTATAAGGCAGCTGAAGATATAGACAGCAGGCTCAATGACGAAGGCACTAACAGACCTTTTAAGGGGCAACTACTACCCATGTTATCAGATTGCTAAGTCCAACATCGTGTCTCTCACAGGGGTCGTTACACTATATTTACTGTATGTGTGTGCAATTCTATGGGGTGGCGCTCCACAGAGCCGGCCCTAGACAATTTTGGGTCCGACAACTGCAGCTAGGGTTTCCGGGGCAGAGCTCCAGGCGCCAAGCGATTTCCTGCATTCTGAGCTGCAGAAATGCGTTTTCCCGGCATCTACAAACATCACTTTTTGACGATTTCCATTTAACACTGACAACCGTAACTGTAACACACTGACAGGAGCCAAATTTGCAGGCTGTCAGCGCAGACTGTCGTACAAGGGCCCTGAGTGAAGGAGGTCGGAGCGGGTCCGCATAAATGTCTTTAGTGACGATACATTAACAGATAAAGCTACATTTTAGCCAGCTTTTGCTGTTTCCACCAGGCAGCACGTGGAGGTAAATAGTTAGGCCAAGCACTTTTTTTTTTTGCTTTTTATATTTTTTTATATATTTTTTTATTTTATGAAGATGAGATCCACATTGGGCGCTCCGGTTTCCTCCCACAGTCCAAAGACATGCAGGTTAGGTGGATTGGCGATTCTAAACTGGCCCTAGTGTGTGTGCTTGGTGTGTTTGTGTGTGTCCTGCAGTGGGTTGGCACCCTGCCCGGGATTGGTTCCTGCCTTGTGCCCTGGGATTGGCTCCAGCAGACCCCCGTGACCCTGTGTTCGGATTCAGCGGGTTGGACAATGGATGGATGGATGGAGATCCACATTATTTTGTTTTTACATTTTTATTCAGTTTTAAAGCTTGTTTTCATACTTTCGAGATGTTCAGATTTCCGTATAAAATAACTTACCACCGTGGAGGCGGCAACAGGCGCGCGGGCCTGAGTGAAGCGTGATGAAGATTGGAGTGCCGAGTGGAGATGTCCACGTGGAGTAATTAGGTGATGGAATATGTTGCCTGTGAATTATATACATAAAAAAATTAGTAATAGAGGTTGGAGTGAAGGAGTCTGTTGCTCCATTGGGCCCTCCGCAGCAGCGTCGCGCATCACAGGGGCGCAGTGGGCCCCCTCCAGCTGTGGGCCCGAAGCGGTCGCTTCATTTGCGTCGCCCTAAGGCCGGCTCTGCGCTCCATTAAGGGTTGGTTCCTGCTTTGTGCCCAATGTTGTTAGCATAGGCATTGGCACCCAACTTCCTTGAGCTATGGTCTCAAGAAAAAAAAGTACGTGAACCTACTGGAAAACACTGCATTCACATATTAATTTGTCTTAAAATATGGCCTGATCATCAAAGTTACAAAAACGAACAAGCAGGATCTGTTTTAACTAATAAAACACACATTGTCCTGTTCAGTGTTAACCCACTGTCCTGTCTTTCCAGGTACCCAAGCCTAACCAGTGTGTTGCTGGGATGCCAGCCAGGTGTCTGCAGCGTTGTTCTGTGCCCACGTCCTGCCACAGAGAGAGACTGTCACCCCTCCCCTGCTAACCTTCTTTTCCCCATGGCCTCCTGGCTAGGCAAGGGTGCAGAATCAATCCTGGCAGGGATGCCAGTTGGCCCTTCACACAACACATAATGATAAAATGATTTGGAACAACATTCATGTATGAAATATTATCTTAAAAACTTACATCCATCCATCCATTTTCCAACCCACTGAATCCGAACACAGGGTCACGGGGGTCTGCTGGAGCCAATCCCAGCCAACACAGGGCACAAGGCAGGGAACCAATCTTGGGCAGGGTGCCAACCCACCGCAGGACACACACAAACACACCCACACACCAAGCACACACACTAGGGCCAATTTAGAATCGCCAATCCACCTAACCTGCATGTCTTTGGACTGTGGGAGGAAACCGGAGCGCCGGAGGAAACCCACGCAGACACGGGGAGAACATGCGAACATTATATTATATTATATTATATATTATGAGAACATTATCCCAGGTCCCCTGGTCTCCCAACTGTGAGGCAGCAGCGCTACCCACTGCGCCACCGTGCCGCCCTAAAAACTTACATTCCTCTTTATATTTTCTAAGTACATAAATGTTAGGAGGCAGTAGTAGCAGTGCTGCCTTGCAATGGGGAGACCGGGGTTTGCATCCCGGGAGGGATAGACAATGCTCAGAATACCTTAAAAACAACAACTTAAAAATAAGTAGTTATAAAGGCAAGTTTTTAAGCTGGTTACTCAAAAAAAATGAAGTACATGGTAATTAAAAAATACTTAAAATGTAAAGGAAAAGCTAATTCACTTTACTCATTGAAATGTGTTGGATCTAAATCATTTTAACGGAAGGTAACATAACTCAAAAAGCTTGATGCAGCTTTTGTTGACCTGAAACATTTTTTCTAGAGTGTGTGACCACATGGGGGCGCCACTGAGCCCCAAACCCCAAATACAATACAGTGATCCCTCGCTATATCGCGCTTCGCCTTTCGCGGCTTCACTCCATCGCGGATTTTATATGTAAGCATATTTAAATATATATCGCGGATTTTTCGCTGCTTC
Organism: Erpetoichthys calabaricus; assembly: GCF_900747795.2. Classification (NCBI taxonomy): domain Eukaryota; kingdom Metazoa; phylum Chordata; class Cladistia; order Polypteriformes; family Polypteridae; genus Erpetoichthys; species Erpetoichthys calabaricus. Next base: position 73,876,396 of record NC_041411.2, on the reverse strand, counting down.
GCGGGTTTCTGCGGACAATGGGTCTTTTAATTTCTGGTACATGCTTCCTCAGTTGGTTTGCCAAGTTGATTTCATACAAGGGACGCTATTGGCAGATGGCTGAGAAGCTACCCAGCTTACTTTTCTCTCTCTTTTGCGCTGACTTTCTCTGATCCTGACGTATGGGGATTGAGCAGGGGGGCTGTTCGCACACCTAGACGATACGGACGCTCGTCTAAAAATGCTGAAAGATTATCTTCACGTTGCTACCTTCTGTGCAGCTGCTTCCTGAAACTACATGCTGCACGGTGCTTCGCATACTTAAAAGCTCGAAGGGCACGTATTGATTTTTGATTGAAAAACAAACTCTGTCTCACTTTGTCTGCTCCTGACGGAGGGGGTGTGAGCTGCCGCCTTCAACAGCTTTGTGCCGCGGTGCTTCACATACTTAAAAGAAAAACAGCCCTATTGATTTGTTTGCTTTTCTCTCTATCTCTGTGACAGTCACTGCTCCTGACGCGCACTCCTTTGAAGAGGAAGATATGTTTGCATTCTTTTAATTGTGAGACAGAACTGTCATCTCTGTCTTGTCATGGAGCACAGTTTAAACTTTTGAAAAAGAGACAAATGTTTGTTTGCAGTGTTTGAATAACGTTCCTGTCTCTCTACAACCTCCTGTGTTTCTGCGCAAATCTGTGACCCAAGCATGACAATATACAAATAACCATATAAACATATGGTTTCTACTTCGCGGATTTTCTTATTTCGCGGGTGGCTCTGGAACGCAACCCCCGCGATGGAGGAGGGATTACTGTACTGTAGTACAAACACAATCCCGGCTTCAAATCATGATTTTTTTCCCCATCAACATACCTTTAATAATTATATTCCTCTTTTATGACAACGCACAGTAAATAATCCTCTTTTCTGTTCTTGCGTCTAAACTCCTCCCAGGTGATCCTTGCCCTACTCCCCTATTGCCCTCAGATTCCTACACAACCCAAAACCTCATCTTTGGGAAGCACTTCTAGAGTTGGCAAAAGCAAGAACCCTCACCTTCTCCTGGACCATGCCCCAACCCCCCCCCCCCCCCCCCGCTTTACCCCCCACCCCAAAAAAAACAAAGAAACTCAAAAGAACAGCTATATGGGACTACAGCTCCTCACCTGCCCTCTGAGTGACCATACCAGGGCTTGCCACAAAGAATGCTGCCACCCAACATATGGAGGAACAACCTCCACATAGGAGGCGGTCTCCAATTGTCCCATATGTATGGCTACCCATCTGGGAAAAGGACTATTATTTATCCCGGTCAGGATGCTCCAAACATTTTATCCATCCTGTAAGTTGGCGTCCCAGCTGCATCCACAAGTCCTATCCACTGTTGCTGGGATATCTAACCTGGTGCACCGCTCTTCTGTGTGTCTCATGATATTAGCCTCCCAACCAGAGGAATCCTGGCCGAGCCGTCAGTTCTTCCATTCCAAGTGTAATGAAGAATGGTCTAAAATTGCTCCTGAATGTTGTTCAGCTCTGATCTGCAGCTACTGGCAGTGCTTGTTAGAGGACACTGCTGCCTACAGAGGCACCAGTTATTAAATCCAAGGGCTCACTTACTTTTTCCACAGCAAACGGTGAATGTTTAATGGCGCTGTTCAATTAAGACGGGAAAGATTATAATTATGTGTGGGTTATATTGTGCTTGTCTACACTTGTGACTTAAATAAGGATCAGATCACATTTTATGACCATTTCATGCAGAAAACCAGGTCGTTCCACAGGATTCCCATACATTTTCTTGCCACTGTACTGTAGATCAATCAGCAAGTCAAAAAGCGAACAAGCGGACACTTCAAGTCTCAGCAGGGCAGCTCATTCCTCGCGAGGCTTCGCAGGTGGCTGCGTGCGCACCTGGTGACGTCAGTTTTTCCAGCTCGGTTGTATTCCCGTTCACCTGAGCTTTTTCTGAACTTTCCCCGTAAGAAATAATTAAAATAAAACAGGAAGGGCAGGTTTTTACTTTTATAATAGTTAATGAAAAACTATCCTGTTGTATTGGGATATTTTTTAAAACTGAATGCGCCTTACAGTATATGGAAACGCCACATTTGTTATATAAAATATTCTCTTCTACTTAAAAGCAGGATTCTTTGGACGGTTAGATGACTAGCGGTCCAACTCGAACATTTTAACATGAAATGATGAAAACTCTCATCTTTAGGGTTTTAAGGGAATTTGGGCCATTTTTTGATTCGACAAGCAAGCCATTTAGACCCACGTGCGCAGGTAAACACGGGCAAGCGCGTTAGCACGCTGATGCAGTACAAGTAGGCGCGTGGAATCGCGTGCACGCGCATATAATTACAGCGCACGCAATACTAAAGAAGCTAACGGGCATGTTTCAGTAACTTCACGAAACAAGACCTACCCAGATGAAAAATTACAAACTTTACAGAAATGCAAACGCAAGGAGAAAAATTAAGAACCTATAAATCACACGTTGCCCGTAAGAAACATGGAGAAACACTTGACATTTGCTTTGGAACGGAAGAGGTCGCCGTTATTCCTCTACTGCTACTGGCCACCATAAACAATTACACAGCATTTTCACTTCAGGACGCATCGTTGCCAAAACATGAAAAGAGCGAAATGCCAGTACTGTATCCAAGCCAATGGAAAGCTGCTGACACCGATATTGTATCAAAACATCAAGCCTGACACAATCTGGCCTTCCGTAGGATCTCGGGAAGTGATGTTTCTCGAATCGGTCCATCACCGCTTATGAAGCTTAAGCGCGCCAGTTTAAAAAACTACAATTCCCGATGTGCCCCGCGCCGCACACCCGCTTGAGCAGAGAGGACAAGTTAGAATCCCGTGAAGCACTGCTTACAGTGCTAACATTTACATAGTTCGCTTGTACCTTCGTTTTGCTTTCATTTCTCACTTTGACAGCTGGTATGATGCAGACTGAATCGGGAATAGTAGCGGACTTTGAGATTGGCGAGGAATTTCATGAAGAGCCTAAAACATATTACGAGCTGAAAAGCCAGCCCTTAAAGAAAAGGTTAGTGCGTAATGCTAATGGAGCGCTGGTGTGCATGGCACTGCAGAAAAGTAAGTGACAGCCGAAGTCGGACGGTGACAGCTTGAACTCTGAACTTGAACCTGCTGCTTAGCGCATAATGTGGCTCATGCGTGTGTTTTAAAAGTGTGCAATGAGGAGGACGAGGATGACCTTGGTCGGAGAATCGGGTATCTTACGAGATGTCGTAGATCCTGCACAGCACCGGACAGCCTGCCGTCATGGCTTATCCCTGTTCTGTATTTTTAGAACACCTCCGGCGCGGCGAAATCACGTTCGTGTTGTAAAAGAGCTACACTTTTCAGGGCGTCCTCACCTCATCTGTAGTTATTTTTGCCTTGTGAAGGAGCTTTTCCCCTAATGCCCCCTGCTTGTGAGTGCTTTTCAGTGTGTTTTGATATTTTCATACATACTTAAATACAAAGCGACAGAGACTTTTTTTTAAAAAAAGTAATAAACTACGTTTTGCTGAAACTAATTTAACAGATAAAATACATATATGTATGTGTGTGTTGGTTTTAGACATATATGGCACACGCCTGATGATGCTTCTTGGGGCAGATTTGAGGTGAACATCAGTCACAAGTCCTCTCTCTGGAATCGATTCTGAAACCCTTAAGCCCGTGCAGAAGTGTGTAAAGAGTCTCCCATCTTGTCTTCCATTCCTTCTTTAGCTAAAGTGGAAAGTTTTACAAATTTTAAAATGTGTCAGGATGAGATATGGGGGTAAATTAACCATTTGTAAACTAAAGAAGCTTGATGGAATGAACCTTCTCTTTTCATTTGTTAAACCTGCACAGTTACTACGTTTCTCCTACGGTGCCAATCTACAAGCTTTGTTGAAGTCTTTAGCTGGCATACTGCAGACAAATTTTGAATAATGTATTGAATGAACTGTTAACAAAAATGTTATCAGCAGTTATACTAACATAAAGTATCTTATCTATCTATCTATCTATCTATCTATCTATCTATCTATCTATCTATCTATCTATCTATCTATCTTATCCTGCCTACTATACTAAAATCTATCTATCTATCTATCTATCTGTTACTCATTTGATGGGGAATCAGTAAGGTTGACTCCAGATGGTGCAGTGCCAGGGAACACCACACGAGGTGTGCAGAAGTCTGAAAGTTCTACTTATGAGACAAACAGGCAGTATTTCATGGCAACTTTTAGTGGCGAGTGACAGCAGCTCCTATGTTACGTCCCAGTAGTGATTTACAGCATAACTGATGGTGCTTGGTGACATTTAATTGAGAAAACAGATTACTGACATGGAAGGTGGTGACATTTAATTGAGAAAACACATTATTGAAAAGTGACCCCAACCTACTGATATAAAAAAAAAAAAGTCTTTTTTTTTGTTTAATCGAGCAATTTCGATCTCAGATGAAAATAGTGTGTTTTAAAATTCGATGTTTGTAAAGTGCATTCCATTCACATTCACTCATCTCAGATGTCTTTTTGAGCTGGTAGAGTGTGTTCTTATCACTTATCAAGCCCATTAGTAAGTATAGGCTGAAATGAAATGCCTACCTTGTTTTAGTTCAGGCCAGGTTGGAAGTCATGAGTGATTGTGCCTAGAAAGTAGCAACTGGCAATGTCCCTTTACCTCAAAAAGGTGACCTTGGGCTAGAACAGGTGTGACCTCTACAGGATCGTATTAGTAATACAATACTGGTTGCCTGTGTCCACCTGAAAAACACAGATACAGTAGATACATTTTCAAAATCCGTCCATACAAGTCAGTGTTACAGAGGGCCAGAACCTGCCCCGTCTGCACCACATGTAGGTTTTAGACCATCCCCGGATACAGCGCCAGTCCATCACATGCCCTTGTCATGTTCATGCACACGCCCACACAGGGGAACAGTTCAGTACATCCAGTCATGCTAACCTGCACGTCCATAGGGATGTGGGAAAGGAAATCCACAGAAACACATCAAGAACATGCAAACTGCAATGACTGAGCATGGGATTTGAATTCCAGGATGCCGAACCAGTGACGCAATAATGGTGACCACCATATTACCATGCTAACACCTCAAAAACAAGCTCGCATATTTGACGCATTTTACATGCACTAGGGGGCTTCGCTCGCCAACCCTCCATCCTGCGCTACACGCCAGCCACTTTGCGTCTCTGCCGCTCGCGTATGTGGATTTCACTTCCACCAAACAATAAAACTTTTAATTCTCGCAGATAGGCCTCTTCATTGGGAAGAAACACTACTTTTTCCTGATGGCAGCACGAATTAGACGATCTACAAGTCTCTGACTTAAAGTTTAAATCCGAACAATATATTCAATCTCTTTTCGCTGTTCTGTTATTTCACCGAGTAATAATTTCCATTTGTTTGCGCTAATGCGATCTTTACTATCATTTTTTTGAGACTTTCATTATCTGTAACCTGCTTTGCATATGTATCGCGCCAACGTTTTTGAACCTCTTTACGACATTCTACTTTGTCATCTACTCTTGGTCTTTTATTTCCGGCCCAGGGTGTGGTTAAATCTCGTCTCTTGCAGGACGTGAAAGTATCTCTCTGAAAAAGTCACGTCTCGTCCCAAGATTTTTTTTTTTTATATAATAGAGAGATACAGTGCATCCGGAAAGTATTCCCAGCGCATCACTTTTTCCACATTTTGTTATGTTACAGCCTTATTCCAAAATGGATTTAATTTATTTTTTTCCTCAGAATTCTACACACAACACCCCATAATGACAACGTGAAAAAAGTTTACTTGAGGTTTTTGCAAATTTATTAAAAATAAAAAAACTGAGAAATCCCATGTACATAAGTATTCACAGCCTTTGCCATGAAGCTCCAAATTGAGCTCAGGTGCATCCTGTTTCCCCTGATCATCCTTGAGATGTTTCTGCACCTTCATTGGAGTCCATCTGTGGTAAATTCAGTTGACTGGACATGATTTGGAAAGGCACACACCTGTCTATATAAGGTCCCACACTTGACAGTTCATGTCAGAGCACAAACCAAGCATGAAGTCAAAGGAATTGTCTGTAGACCTCCGAGACAGGATTGTCTCGAGGCACAAATCTGGGGAAGGTTACAGAAAAATTTCTGCTGCTTTGAAGGTCCCAATGAGCACAGTGGCCTCCATCATCCGTAAGTGGAAGAACTTCGAAACCACCAGGACTCTTCCTAGAGCTGGCCAGCCATATAAACTGAGCAATCGGGGGAGAAGGGCCTTAGTCAGGGAGGTGACCAAGAACCCGATGGCCACTCTGTCAGAACTCCAGAGGTCTTCTGTGAAGAGAGGAGAACCTTCCAGAAGGACAACCATCTCTACAGCAATCCACCAATCAGGCCTGTATGGTAGAGTGGCCAGACGGAAGCCAATCCTTAGTAAAAGGCACATGGCAGCCTGCCTGGAGTTTGCCAAAAGGCACCTGAAGGACTTTCAGACCATGAGAAAGAAAATACTCTGGTCTGATGAGACAAAGATTGAACTCTTGGGTGTGAATGCCAGGTGTCACGTTTGGAGGAAACCAGGCACCGCTCATCACCAGGCCAATACCATCCCTACAGTGAAGCATGGTGGTGGCAGCATCATGCTGTGGGGATGTTTTTCAGAGGCAGGGACTGGGAGACTAGTCAGGATAAAGGGAAAGATGACTGCAGCAACATACAGAGACATCCTGGATGAAAACCTGCTCCAGAGCGCTCTTGACCTCAGACTGGGGCGACGGTTCATCTTTCTGCAGGACAACGACCCTAAGCACACAGCCAAGATATCAAAGGAGTGGCTTCAGGACAACTCTGTGACTGTCCTTGAGTGGCCCAGCCAGAGCCCAGACTTGAATCCGATTGAACATCTCTGGAGAGATCTTAAAATGGCTGTGCGCCGACGCTTCCCATCCAACCTGATGGAGCTTGAGAGGTGCTGCAAAGAGGAATGGGCCAAACTGGCCAAGGATAGGTGTGCCAAGCTTGTGGCATCATATTCAAAAAGACTTGAGGCTGGAATTGCTGCCAAAGGTGCATCGACAAAGTATTGAGCAAAGGCTGTGAATACTTATGGACATGGGATTTCTCAGTTTTTTTATTTTTAATAAATTTGCAAAAATCTCAAGTAAAGTTTTTTCACGTTGTCATTATGGGGTGTTGTGTGTAGAATTCTGAGGAAAAAAAATGAATTTAATCCATTTTGGAATAAGGCTGTAACATAACAAAATGTGGAAAAAGTGATGCGCTGTGAATACTTTCTGGATGCACTGTATGTCTTTTGTATGCAGGTTTGAAAACTGGTATCCATGTGCACAGTCTGGACCTTTGCTACTACTTTTAACATGCTGTAGCCTTTCACCCCAAAGTTTTATTTTTGTTAAAGACCTAACTACAGTAGTCAGTTTACATGAATTTTGGCATGTAGAGATGTCACCCACTGACATTATTCCCACACACGTCTGGTACCCAGCTGACTTGCCACTTGACTCCAAGACTTCATCTAGTGGTTGGTCACCCTACACAACAACGTTTTGTCACTTTAGTCACATAAGCTCCACTATGCTATACAATATGCGTCACCCACATATCAGACGCTCACCTGATGGGACACCATTCCCAGGTCTCACTTCGGAGGTGAGGTATATCTCTTGGCTGGCCTCAGAGTTTTGGGAATTGTTCAACCGGAACTGGAGACTGATTCTAAGGAAAGGGAAATTTAATATTGCCTGTATATTATTACCACCTCACTCCTCAGAAAAGCAATGAAGTCCAAAAGATGAGTTGAGAAAGAACCATTTTATGAAATTAAAACACCCGCTGTAGCAGTGGAGCTGACACTTGGACAAAACTGCTGACCCTGATTGTAAGAGAAAGTTAAGAGACACTTCTTCACAGTACTGAGCTTGGTCATTTCATGTTTAATTAAAAACATTGCCAGTTGTCATTGGTGTGTCCAGATGCCTTATTTTAGGGATGCAAAACAAGGCCTTTGATAGATAGATAGATAGATAGATAGATACTTTATTAATCCCAAGGGGAAATTCACATACTCCAGCAGCACCTTACTGATACAAAAAACAATATTAAATTAAAGATTGATAATAATGCAGGTAAAAACAGACAATAACTTTATATAATGTTAACGTTTACCCCCCCGGGAGGAATTGAAAAGTCGCATAGTTTGGTGGAGGAACGATCTCCTCAGTCTGTCAGTGGAGCAGGACGGTGACAGCAGTCTGTCGCTGAAGCTGCTCTTCTGTCTGGAGATGATCCTGTTCAGTGGATGCAGTGGATTCTCCATGATTGACAGGAGTCTGCTCAGCGCCCGTCGCTCTGCCACAGATGTCAGACTGTCCAGCTCCATGCCTACAATAGAGCCTGCCTTCCTCACCAGTTTGTCCAGACGTGAGGTGTCTTTCCTCTTAATGCTGCCTCCCCAGCACACCACCGTGTTGAAGAGGGTGCTCGCCACAACCGTCCGATAGAACATCTGCAGCATCTTATTGCAGATGTTGAAGGACGCCAGTCTTCTAAGGAAGTATAACCGGCTCTGTCCTTTCTTACACAGAGCATCAGTATTGGCAGTCCAGTCTAATTTATCATCCAGCTGCACTCCCAGGTATTTATAGGTCTGCACCATCTGCTCACAGTCACCTCTGATGATCACAGGGTCCATGAGGGGTCTAGTCCTCCTAAAATCCACCACCAGCTCCTTGGTTTTGCTGGTGTTCAGGTGTAGGTGATTTGAGTCACACCATTTAACAAAGTCCTTGATTAGGTCCCTATACTCCTCCTCCTGCCCACTCCTGATGCAGCCCATGATAGCAGTGTCATCATTTGTGCTGAATGACTGTCTGACTCTGCTTTTGAAAACTGGCCAATTAGGACTGTGCTTTGTGAAAAAAGTGCCATTTTCTATTGACAGTAATACATTATTTCTATATCTTTTTCTATCTTATCCTAAATTCCCTTAAATTGAACGGTAGCATATTGGTTAGTGTGCTGCCTTTTAGCTCCAAGGACTTAAATTCTAATCCCAGCCTGGACACTTCCTATGTGGAAGTTCATGTTCTCACTGTGTTCACATGATTGTTCTGCTGGCAATCTGGTTGCTTCCCACATTCTAAAAATCGTACATTATTTGGCAACTGTACATTGGCCCAGTATGAAGAATATGGATGAGATATTGGGGCAACTTAGCTATTAGCTAAAAAAACAGACTTGATGGATTGAATGGTCTCCTCTCGTTTGATAAGTTTCTTATGAGGTTGTGTTTAAACGTGTCCTGTGATGAAACGGAATCCTTTCTAGCTTCAGCCCATCTTGTCCCTGATCCGCTGGTTGCCCAATTTCATAAATAGACAGATGTACGTAATTCACCTCATTCCATTTTATTCTGAGTGTCTAAGATTAATGTAAACAGATATGACAGGGGCAGCACAGCAAAGCCTCTTTTGTTATGTATTTACATTTTTGTCAAAGCTTCTTTCTTCTTTTTTTGCTGATAAGCAAAAACAAGGCCTATATGCTGAATATAGAATTGCATTTCCTGGGTTACATTCACAGTTAATGCTACACGTCACATGCTGTGTTTGACACCATATGATATGTGAATACAATGTATTTGAAGGCATCAATGAAGATGCCACAAAGCATCCTCAAAATTGGCCTGTATATAAGACTAGCCATGCCCTGTGGCTTTGCCCGCGCATTAGTGAAACAGGACAGTGCCCAGCTCTCTACTCCTGACGTCACTCTTCCCCTCCTCTCGGCCTGCAGCCTCTGTCTTGGATTAGCATGAATATATCGCTCCTGCAAGCGAACTGTGAGTCTTAGCGCAATGAAAGAAGTCGCAAAATCAGCCGGAATGTTCAACCAAATTATAAAAAAAATGATCTAAATCCGTTAAGTAGTTCTGTCGTTCGCGAGCTAAGAGGAGTTAAGGTTACGCCCGGAGACAGACGCGTGAGTGAGGAGGGCCCCGCAGCCTGATGAGTCTCTCTCGGATTCGCGCTAATAAATAGGTACCACAAGCAAACTATGACACTTAGCGCGATGAGAAAGTCCCAAAATCAACAGAATGTCCAAGTAAATTATGGAAAAAAACTCGATCTAAATCCGTTAAGTAGTTCTCTCGTGAAAAGCGGACAGCATACAAATGGGTCTAAAAAACTATAAGAAATTTCGCACTTGGACCACGAAATTTTTAAAACCGTTTCTTAGTGAGCACCTATGGGCCAAGGGTAACCTACATTCCAAATTTCAAGTCTTAATGGTTTGGGAGATTTCGTGATGAGTGAGTCAGTGGTATTTGGCTTTTAGATATAAAACAACAACAACAACAACATTTATTTCTATAGCACATTTCCATACAAACAATGTAGCTCAAAGTGCTTTACATGATGAAGAAAGAGAAAAAAGACAAAATAAATAAGAATTAAAATTAGGGAACACTAATTAACATAGAATAAGAGTAAGGTCCGATGGGCAGGGAGGACAGAAAAAAACAAAAAAAACTCCAGATAGCTGGAGAAAAAAATAAAATCTGCAGGGGTTCCAAGGCCACGAGACCACCCAGCCCCCTCTAGGCATTCTACCTAACATAAATGACCTCACAATTAGTCCTCATGGTATTCGGAGTTGCCTTTAATCCATCAATGTAGGGACATCACAGTGCTTTTGATCAGGTGGTGATGGCACAGTTCGCCACCACAAAAAAACGGAAAAAAGAACAGAAGAGAAAGTAGGGGTTGGTACGGATATTGGAGCCACCATGAATAATAATGATAATTAATTGAATATACAGAGCATCAGGATTAAACTAAGATGAAGCTATGAGAAAGCCATGGTAAAGTACTGAGTTTTCAGCAGTGTTTTAAAGTGCTGGTGAATTTCTATCGGTCAGCTATTCCAGATTTGAGGTGCATAACAGCAGAAGGCCGCCTCACCACTTCTTTTATGTTTAGCTCCTGGAATTCTAAGCAGACCCTCATTTGACGATGTAAGGTTACGATTTGGAATGTAAGGTATAAGACATTCCGAAATATAAGATGGAGCAGATTATTGAAGGCTTTGCAAACCATAAGCAGGATTTTAAAGTCAATTCTAAATGACACAGGTAACCAGTGTAGTGACACTAAGACTGGTGTGATGTGCTCAGATTTTCTTTTCCTAGTTAAGATTCTAGCAGCTGCATTGTGCACTTGTTGCAATCGATTGATGTCTTTTTTGGGTAGTCCTGAGAGAAGTGCGTTACAGTAATCTAGTTGACTGAAAACAAAAGCGTGAACTAATTTTGCCGCACCTTGCAATGTTATATTTGTCCTCATAGGTGGCGCAGTGGTAGTGCTGCTGCTTTGCAGTAAGGAGACAGTGGAAGATTGTGGGTTCGCTTCCCGGTTCCTCCCTGTGTGGATAGCGCTTTGAGTACTGAGAAAAGCGCTATATAAATGTAATGAATTATAATAATAATAATAATAAGAGGTCTAACTTTTGCTCTATTTCTTAAGTGAAAAAATATAGATGAGCAGATTCTGTCAGATCCAAAATGGAATGGGCTGAGGGTGAGTGTGAGGGTGAGCTGGCTGGGATTGGCGCTTGATTTGGTCTGAAAGTGTGGTTCCTCTCGTAAAGGTCAGTGTTGCTATTTCAACAACATGTCTTCAGTAGGGTTAAACTAATTGGTCACATGATGGCCAGATCTCTCCTCATGTTTACTGTTGGTGGGTAAGCAATGCAAAATTGGTAAATCGTATCTTTCTGAAATTAAGAAGACTCAACATTGAAGAATCATAAAGTAGTACTGCTGTGACTTAGTGGGCCACCACAAGCCAGTTATCTGTTAGGTAATATTTTGGACAGTAGTATCATGAGTCCCTGCTTTTACGGTCAAATGAGGTTTTGCCCTTCCACCAGGAGGTTGCTGGCCTCCATGTGCTTGCGTCAGGACATCTATGTTATGATGTTACAGTCAAACTCTCCATAATTACTACCGTCTCTGGAGCAGTTTGAAGTCCAGAGCGACACAAGTTCCATGGATCTCTCCCTCCCATCTCACCAGGTTAGTGAAAAAACTATAATGAATTATAGCTTTAGTTACAGTTTTCCAATTCTGTATTACAATGTCCATATCACAGCACACATCCATATCTTTCACCCACATGAACACTGCTCCCACATACAAGAACTCCACAGAACTGGAAGGAGATCCAACATAACCTCTCAGCTAACATAATCTATATTACTAATGCATTAAATAAAGTAGCATTATTATTGACAGTGGTAAGTTACTGGTACCTTACACAGTAATTTATCACTACGGCATTTAAAAATGTTCTTTGTTAGCTGGAGATACTAGACTCCATATTCTCTGTGTGATGGATGTGTATTACTTGAAGTAATCTTTAACAGGGCACAATCTTGATTGTGGACTCATTGATATAAATGCAGTCTCAGGTTATTCAATTGGTCAAATTTTGTCAATCGTTTGCAGGGGGTGAAATTAAATTTAATGTAAGTAAAGACAGGTTAAGATAAGTAGATAAGATAGATATAGATAACGTGTTATACACAGGAAGTAAAAATGTTACATTTGACTAGAAAATGGGAGGTTTGAAACTAATGGACTTACTGTATCATTATCTACTGTACACCCAGGCAATAAACAGAAGCAGTCAAGAAGGCTAATCGGATGCTAGAGTATGTAGATCAAGATGAGGGGAGTACAAGTCGATGTAGGCCTCGCTTAAGACATTACTGAGGCCTCATCTGCAGTACATTGTGCATTGCTGCAAGATGAGGGTGCTCTGGAGCAAACCCAGTAACCAGAAAGGTACCAGTGCAGACCAGATTGAGGTTTGGAAGGGTAATGTAACAACACACAAGTTAATTACATGAGAAGCAAAAAGAGAAAAGAATACAGAAAAACACATCACGAAACAACAAAATATGTCTCTCTGGGCCTTTATAGTTCTCTAACCTTGCTTGTAGAGAGTATAATAATACTGTCCTTCCTTCCTTCCTCCCTCCCTCCATATCTCTTCCCTAAAAGAGTGACCTCCTCCTCCTCCTCCTTCTCACCAAAAGAATCCTTGCCTCCACTCTGCTCTCGATTCCAAGGTTGCCTGACAGAGGTAATTTTACAAGGCTTGTCTTGGGAGTATTTCTTGTGCTCTTCCAGTCTGAAAGCACTTCCAGATCACCTTTGGTCCTACAGAGACTCCTTCAAATGTTGTAGTTTCCCGGCTCTTCTAAGTCACAGGTGTCGAACTCCGGTCCTCGAGGGCCGCAGTGGCTGCATGTTTTCATTCTAACCATCTTCTTCATTAGTGAGCCGTTTTTACTGCTAATTAACTTCTTTTGCTTTAGTTTTAATTAACTGGACTCAGGCCCATTAGTTATCTCTTTTTCCTTAATTAGTAGCCAAACAATAATGAGACTTTAAACAAGCCACCACATGACCAGCTCACCTGTGCCCATCACACAATATCTGAAAATACATAAAGGTGAAGGACTCAGTAAGGTTGATTTCTCAGGTCACCAAGACATTTTGATGGTGTTCTTAGAAAAAACAGAAAAATCAACAGATTTGGAAATGTCTGCTGTGGCAAAATGAGAGCAGCAACAGGCCATTGAATTAAATAACAGGCGTAATTAACAGCAAGAATCAGCTTCTCATTAAGAGACTGGAGTGAAATTGGTTGGAGTTTGAAATCCCAGTTTAGCTGGTCATCTGTCGGCTCGTTTCACGTCTCATTTCTGTTTGGCTGCCATTTAATGAATAAACAAATCGATTCAGAGGACTGACTCCTTAAAAACAGGGCTATTAAAATGAAAGGAAAAAGAGTTAATTAGCAGTGAAAACTACTCACTGATTAGGAAAAGGGTGAGAATGAAAACCTGTAGCCACTGCGGCCATCCAGGCCTGGAGTTCGACACGCCTGTTAAGTGAATAATAACCACCGTAGCAGAAAAATGCTTCTGCCCACTAGTGGTTGGAGGATTATTGTGCCTATAGAGTGCAAACACTGCCAAGAATATGTTAACCTGACATCCAAGCCAGGTAAGATGTTTCCCTTTCAGGATGTGTACTGCCTTGCAGTTCCATCCATCCATCTGCTTCCTCATACTGTAGTTCCAGTTTTCATATTACAGGAAAGATATAGCAGCAGTACAGAAAGTCCAGAGAAGAACAAGTAGGATGAGTTTGAGGACTGAGAGCTATGAGTTATAAGGAAAAACTGAAGGAGTTGAACGAAGGGTAAGAGGTGACATGATAGAAGTGTTTAAAATAATAAAGGGAATTAGTACAGCGGATCTAAGCTGCTATTTTTGAATTTGTTACGTAATAAGAACACAGGGCCCTAGTTGTAAACTTGTTTAATTTTGCACAAATGTTAGAAAATTTCTCTTCACAAAGAGAACTACAGATCCATGGAGTATGTCATCATGCAATTTGGTGGAGAGTACTGCTTAAGTGACCTTCAGAACTTATGGCGTCTTCTCTTCAGAATTGTTCTAATGTTCTAAAATAGAAATGAACTGATTGGTGGTTAAACATTGTACATGAGGGTACAGCTAGCAAAGCACTGAGTTCAAAAATGTGCGCAGTGCAGTGCTTCTCTAATTTACTGCTAATTTGTCTAAAATATGAGACAAATAAAGATTTTTGAAAAATAAGTCAAGTCATAGTTGATTTGGAGCTGATATATGAGATGTCAAGCCACTGTACATACATCTGGGTACATTACTCTTCATTCCATAAGGGGGAGCTCCTTCATACGAAACACGTACACAAGGACGATCCATTTCATTTTTGTTTCACTTCCTTCCACTAGCTCAGGTATAGTGTCCTTCTCAGTAGTGACCTTAATGAAGGACAGAAATTCAGTTTTATTACCAAGGGTGACGCCACACCAGGCAACAGCACCTCTTAAGAAAATCTTACTACATAGGGTAAAAGATTTTTTCCGGGACACACCAGCATCATCTCCAGAGTTCAGATTTTATCTGTATTGTGTAGTTAATGTAATAAAGTGGAAGAGTGTGGATTTGTCTATTTTGTGCCTGTAATCATTTCAGTGTATTCATATCCATTAGACGCCTCTGCTGCCGCTTTGTTTGTACCATTTTGTCTGTAGCTTTTGGATTAATTATTAGGCCTGAGTGGAACAGATATTTACTGAGCACCTAGGAGGTACTGCATGCATTCTGTAGATCAGTGTTTCCTTCTTGTGTTCACTCGCACTTCTGTCACGTCAAACACTTTGGCTTGGCTTTACTTTGAACTTGAAAATATCTGAAGTTTTCTCTTAGATGTCATCTTGCTTCCAAGAAGCAGGCTTCTGCAGCAGGGATTTAAGTTGCTTAGCAACCCTTCGTTCTGACTTTTTAATAAATTAGCACCTGGGCAAGTGTTAAATATGAAGATACATGGATGTGATACACATATAACAATTTAACATTGCTTTAATTAATTATGTTTGGAGGAAGAGGTTTTCTGCCAGCCCCGCGCAGCTGTACCACAGTCAGTGAGTTGAGTTTTTGTCAAAGCAGCTAGGTCAGGAGGCAAGTTAAAGAGATAATGATTTCAGAATTTGTTTGCAGTTTTTCATTTGACTGGACAAAGAATACTTTTTGTTCACATAAGAGAGCAGCTTTAAGTCTTCTTAATCGGAGACCGCTGCTCATCATTTAAAATGAATATACACAATTAAAGGGATCAGCAGTAAACTTAGAAAATCTGGACAATTTGGACAACCTTTTGTAATTTTTAGAAGCAAGTTTTAGTTTCCAGATCAGGTTTGATGTTTGGGTGGTGAACTCGCATTCTACATTTCATGCTTCAGCACGTGGGACTAACTTATGTATGAGGGGGTGGCATGGTGGCGCAGTGGGTAGCGCTGCTGCCTCGCAACCTGGGTTCGCTTCCCAGGTCCTCCCTGTGTGGAGTTTGCATGTCCTCCCCGTGTCTGCGTGGGTTTCCTCCCACAGTCCAAAGACATGCAGGTTAGTTTGATTAGCGATTCTAAATTGGCCCTAGTGTGTGCTTGGGGTGTGTGTGTGTGTGTCTCCTGTGGTGGGTTGGTGCCCTGCTCGGGGATTGGTTCCCTGCCTTGCGCCCTGTGTTGGCTGGGATTGGCTCAGGCAGACCCCCGTGACCCTGTGTTTGGATTCAGCGGGTTGGAAAATGGATGGATGGATACACAATTAAAGGGATCAGCAGTAAACTTAGAAAATCTGGACAATTTGGACAACCTTTTCTAATTTTTAGAAGCAAGTTTTAGTTTTCAGATCAGGTTTGATGTTTGGGTGGTGAAGTCGCATTCTGCATTTCATGCTACAGCACGTGGGACTAACTTTATGACTGTGGCAGACTTATGTATGAGGGGGTGGCACGGTTGCGCAGTGGGTAGCGCTGCTGCCTTGCAGTTAGGAGACTCGGGTTCGCTTCCCGGGTCCTCCCTGCGTGGAGTTTGCATGTTCTCCCCGTGTCTGCGTGGGTTTCCTCCCACAGTCCAAAGATGTGCAGGTTAGGTGCAATGGCGATCCTAAATTGTCCCAAGTGTGTGCTTGGTGTGTGTGTGTGTGTATCCTGCGGTGGGCAGGCCTTGCGCCCTGTGTTGGCTGGGATTGGCTCCAGCAGACCCCCCGTGACCCTGTGTTAGGATATAGCGGGTTGGAGAATGACTGACTTGACTGACATCCCCCTAACGGACATTTTTACTAAATAGGACAGTTATGATTGAAGTTTATTTTTTAGTATAAAAGAACATTTATTGGTAATAACGGCTTAGTGGGGCTTTTGCCTAGTGATTTTTTTTTTTATTGTTCACTGTACCTCTTCAGTAAAAATGGGGCACTGTTGATCTACACTAAATATAACATTCAAGTCTTTGACAGCGCTGGTGAATTTGTTACCCTGGGCTGGTGACTGCTTTGATACCCTGCTGCCACCCATCCATCCTTCTTGAACTGTTTGAGAGCATGGAACAGAGATATAATTCTATTACTTAGCTGTGAATAAAGTCGGACCAAAACCCCCAAGGAAGTGAACCCTTTTTCCAATGTTAATTTCTAATGTAATGTAAATACTTTGGACCACTATATAGTGCATCCGGAAAGTATTCCCAGCGCATCACTTTTTCCACATTTTGTTATGTTACAGCCTTATTCGAAAATGGATTAAATTCATTTTTTTCCTCAGAATTCTACACACAACACCCCATAATGACAACATGAAAAAAGTTTACTTGAGGTTTTTGCAAATTTATTAAAAATAAAAAAATTGAGAAAGCACATGTACATAAGTATTCACAGCCTTTGCCATGAAGCTCAAAATTGAGCCCAGGTGCATCCTGTTTCTCCTGATCATCCTTGAGATGTTTCTGCAGCTTCATTGGAGTCCACCTGTGGTCAATTCAGTTGGTTGGACATGATTTGGAAAGGCACACACCTGTCTATATAAGGTCCCACAGTTGACAGTTCATGTCAGAGCACAAACCAAGCATGAAGTCAAAGGAATTGTCTATAGACCTCCGAGGATTGTCTCGAGGCACAAATCTGGGGAAGGTTACAGAAAAGTTTCTGCTGCTTTGAAGGTCCCAATGAGCACAGTGGCCTCCATCATCCGTAAGTGGAAGAAGTTGAAAACCACCAGGACTCTTCCTAGAGCTGGCCGGCCATCTAAACTGAGTGATCGGGGGAGAAGGGCCTCAGTCAGGGAGGTGACCAAGAACCCGATGGTCACTCTGTCAGAGCTCCAGAGGTCCTCTGTGGAGAGAGGAGAACCTTCCAGAAGGACAACCATCTCTGCAGCAATCCACCAATCAGGCCTGTATGGTAGAGTGGCCAGACGGAAGCCACTCCTTAGTAAAAGGCACATGGCAGCCCACCTGGAGTTTGCCAAAAGGCACCTGAAGGACTTTCAGACCATGAGAAAGAAAATTCTCTGGTCTGATGAGACAAAGATTGAACACTTTGGTGTGAATGCCAGGCGTCACGTTTGGAGGAAACCAGGCACCGCTCATCACCAGGCCAATACCATCCCTACAGTGAAGCATGGTGGTGGCAGCATCATGCTGTGGGGATGTTTTTCAGTGGCAGGGACTGGGAGACTAGTCAGGATAAAGGGAAAGATGACTGCAGCAATGTACAGAGACATCCTGGATGAAAACCTTCTCCAGAGCGCTCTTGACCTCAGACTGGGGTGACAGTTCATCTTTCAGCAGGACAATGACCCTAAGCACACAGCCAAGATATCATAGGAGTGGCTTCAGGACAACTCTGTGAATGTCCTTGAGTGGCCCAGCCAGAGCCCAGACTTGAATCTGATTAAACATCTCTGGAGAGATCTTAAAATGGCTGTGCACCGACGCTTCCCATCCAACCTGATGGAGCTTGAGAGGTGCTGCAAAGAGGAATGGGCGAAACTGGCCAAGGATAGGTGTGCCAAGCTTGTGGCATCATATTCAACAAGACTTGAGGCTGGAATTGCTGCCAAAGGTGCATCGACAAAGTATTGAGCAAAGGCTGTGAATACTTATGTACATGGGATTTCTCAGTTTTTTTATTTTTAATAAATTTACAAAAACCTCAAGTAAACTTTTTTCACGTTGTCATTATGGGGTGTTGTGTGTAGAATTCTGAGGAAAAAAATGAATTTAATCCATTTTGGAATAAGGCTGTAACAGAACAAAATGTGGAAAAAGTGATGCGCTGTAAATACTTTCTGGATGCACTGTATTTAGACTTGGTTGAGCCCCCTTTTGTCCTCAGTTGTTTGTGGCATGGACTCCGCAAGATGTTGGAAACATTCCGTTGAGATTCTGAACCACGCTGACATGACTGAATCACTCAATTTCAGCAGATTTGTCAACTGCACATCATTTGTGCTGCGAATCTCCTGTTCTACCACATCCCAATGGTGTTCCATTGGGCGTAGATCCAGTGACAGGGAAGGACAATAAACTCCTTGTCACATTCATGAAGCCTGTTTGAGATGACTTTTGCTTTGTGGCATGGTGCATTATCATGCTGGAAGTAGCTATTAGAAAATGGGTAATTTATGACCATAAAGGGAAGCACATGGTCAGCAACAATATTCAAATAGGCCGTAGCATTCAAGCAATCACTGCTTGGTATCAACAGGCTCACAGTGTGTCAAGAAAACATTTGGAAAAAAAAATGTCTCAGAAAATTTAAGAAGAGCAGGAAATAACAAAGTAATCCAGTAAACAACTGACCTGATTTTTTTAATAAATGAAGAAATTATTTGGATGCTGCAGCCTGAAGAAAAAACAGGCTTTGTGTTTCTGCTTTAGCCACAGAGGCATTGAAAATGAAGAGTATCATTGGGCATAATGAGGTTGTCCAAGTAACACAGAAAGGTATGAAGAGCGTTATTAGCGTGTGTAATTTTGTGAGTGAGTGTCCCCTATGCTACACTGGCACAATGTACAGGGTTGGTTCATCCCTTGTGCCAGTTTCTCAGCTCTGGCTCCTGGCAACACTACATTGAGTTTAAAAGATGGACATATGAACGGTTAAACACCTGAGTTCATTCCTAAGTTAGATCAAAACTAGACGACTACTAGTTTATAATGACATTGTGTGAGGGTTTGGAAATGTTGTTTTGTATATTTTTGAAAAAGCAACCGGCAAAGTTTAGGAAAATAAAAGATATGATGCCATTTTCGTAGACTTTCAGAAATCATTTGTTGTGATGTAGAGCTGAAACTTGACACCATACGTGTCAGAGGTAGCGTACAAAATTGGAACGAATGCTAATTGATGTGTAGGAAATGAAGCATAAAGACAGAAGAGAATGTTATACGTATAGTGAGTTTTGTGGCGTAATGGCAAAAACTGAAGGGACAGCAAGACTAACCCTTGATTAATGGAGATAAGTGTCGACATATGCAAAGCGCTCTGCATAGATAAAGAGGTAATTATAAAAACAGTGCTGACTTTTAGGAAGCAGTCTCTAAAAATGGATTTGTGCGATTAAATTGGCACAGGGGTGGTGGCATGGTAGCACTGCTGCTTTATGGATCTCATGTCCTAGTTGGTTCAAATCCCATGCCTGGTTGTTGTCCATGTGGAGTTTGCATGTTCTCCCCATTTCTGGGTAACGTCTTCTTTATGTACTCTGGTTTTCCTCCCACTTCTCCAAAGACATGCTGGTTAGTGTTAATGTTTCAGCCAGGTTTCGTTCGTTTTTGTCTTTTTGCCTATTTTTGGATTATTGTTTTTCATGTTTTTTTGTGTTTGTCATATTTATTAATATTGCTTTATGTACATATTGCTTAATTGTTATGCATTGAGTTCCCTCAGAAATGATGTCATGGTGACTCCACCTCTTGATAACTTGTAGAAATAAACTGAATTTAGTGATAGAGATGGGCTCAGTTATCAATAATCAACTGTTGATGTCCACTTTGAAATTGAAAATTGAATAACGGTATTATCTTTTGAAAATGGTTTGCTTTTGTGGATGAGGCAGGTTTACACTCCAGCTAGTACTCATATATAATGTAAACTTATTACAGCAAATGCTGAGAGTTTGTTTGCACCGCAGACTAAGCCATTGTTCTTGACTGGCTAAAAAATAATGGAAAGGAAGACACCCAAATGACACTGTTTATAATCGGTCAGCAATGTTACGTATAAAGTTGTTGTTGTTTGTTTGCTAGCCAGGCTTCTCTTTGTGCCGCCAGAGGCTAGAACATGTAATCCTCTCTTTTTTTATATGAACTGTAGCACAAATGGAATGACAGGAAGAAATAAATCCTTCATTATGAGTGCCTGTGTGTCTTAATACTGTCTGTAGTGTACTGTAGTGTCGTGTCATCTAGTGTAGTGTGTTCAGGTTTCCTTTGGGTATAAATACACACACAGTGCTTGTGGATTTAGTGCCTACTTTCCCCAAACGTGAGGTATAAATCTGGTCTTAGTTTCAAATGAAAAGCACAGGTTAGGTGGTCAATTAACTGCTCCATTGGATATATAAGTTTACTGTCTGTTGATGCTGAGAATAAATGGATTTCAATAGCGAACCCGGGTCTCCTAACTGCGAGGCAGCACTGCACCATCGTGCCGCCCGTACTGTACTATACTTATTATAAATGAATGTATTTTCTAGCTGCAGTAAATCACAACATCGTACCAGTTATGTGAATCTGTGTGGTCAGTTTGATCCACTAAATGCAGAATTTGCGTAACAAGGAAAGGCAACCTGCCCCTAGTTGGACTGTCATGCAGCACAGTCTGTGCTTAGCGTTTCATTTGTGCCGATAACGAGGTGATTCGTCAATGCATGTATTAAGGACACTATGTAATGGCTGAGGATTCTTGTGAGGCTGAAAATAACCAGGAGATGATAAACGCAAAGCAAGTTATCAGGCAAGAGTCGAAAATCGTAAAATTTAAAACTAGGCCAGGAAATCGAAGTACAAAGGGCGAGACAGAAAGTTTGTGTGTCAGAAACCAGAGATCAGCCCTTGCACTTGGACCTGCTTAGAATTAAAAGTAATTTAAACTTGTGTAAATTAAAAGTGAATTCAACCTGTGAACCTATTTATACATCACATTTGATAACGCGACAGCCCAGACCGTCACTGTCACATGACTAATGAAAGCAGGATGTTAACTAAAAATAACTTTCTCAATATTAATAAACCAAAGCAAACCAAAAATAAGCCCAGAACACCCATATAACAATGTGTATCATGACATGTTTGAAAACCAGTGTGGCTATGGTTTCCCCTCCTCCCAGTTTTTGGTGCACAGGGTTTTCTTGTTTTTAAAGAAAGTTTCTTGAAAAGAGTATTTTGCTAGTACACTCAGCTCTGTTCACCCATTTTACTTATTAATGATTTCAGCACATGGCCTACGATACTATTTGTATAAAGGGCACTAAACTGATTGATTACTACTCAGTCCCAGTAACACTAAGCTCATGTGATTTAGGTCACAGGGTTTAATTCCATGCACCCTGTTGAGAGTTTAGTAGGAACAGGTGGTGAGTTGAATGTGATGTCGGTTAGTTTTAATCTCCAGATTGTGTGGCCAAACTTTTGACATAGAAAAAAGAACATGTCACTGTGGGTCAAATTGGTGAGGATATGTGCTGAGAATTTGCTGTTGGCCACCAAATTCTGAATTTTCAAGCCGGCATATTAGTTAAAACAAACAACAGATGTGCGATAAAGAACTTGTCGCATTCATGGTGGTTTTCAGCTTTACAAATGTTAGGGAAGAGGAATTGCTCATGGTGTTGCCCCTCTCTGTTTCTCGTCCTCACATGGAGAGGCGAACTTCATGCTAACCCAGCACCTCAGAGTTAGAAATGGGAGCCTTATCCATCCAGTTAAGTTATTTGGAGAGCTCCTCCGCTGTAGTGGTAAAGAGGGATGCCCTGTAATCCAAAGATCCTGTGATGGATAGCTGAGAGAAGAAGGAATGAATGAAACAGTAGGGACGAGTGGAGCAGAAGCTGACATGATGCCTCCTGCTAACCAATATGCCCTTTGCAGATAACAAAAAAACAGATTGGCTGTTGCTCGACTGGATAAGCTTCTGCTTCTGGAGAAATACAGAAGATAAAACTGAAATGATACTTAATAATATAATAATAATAATAATTCATTACATTTATATAGCGCTTTTCTCAGTACTCAGAGCGCTATCCACACAGGGAGGAACCAGGAAGCGAACCCACAATCTTCCACAGTCTCCTTACTGCAAAGCAGCAGCACTACCACTGCGCCACCTGTGAGGGTGAATGACTGTTGACGGTTTCCTTCCTAGTCCATCTCAACCTCAAGACGGGGTAGAACATCTGTAGATGTTGTCATTTTTCAGTAACATAGGTTTTGTCCAACAACTACCATGTCATAAGTATATTTGAATTCATCTTTGAAAACACACAAATGGGCACCAGAACACCCGAAGAATTAAAATCTGTCAAAACAAATAATTTTGGGGGGGACAAGGAAACGCTGAAAAAATGAACAATGGGAAAAGTAAAATAATATAAATATAGTAGTTGATTGAAGCCACTGAGTGCAAGGGAAAAAATAAAATGTAGTCTATAAGTTATTAAACAGTAAAACATTTTAAGAAGTAAAGATACATTGAGCACTACTGGAGTGGTTTCGGGTAAACAACATTTTAAAGGCGGTATAACACAACTGGTAAGTAGTACTAACAGCAGCTAAAATGTATTTGGAACATCTCTCGGTAGTAGTTTCCTTTTGAAAGGCGCTACACGACCGCTGTGGTATAGAAATTACATTTTTTATGTGAACGTCCAAATTACATTCCGTGCTTCCCAGCGTCCACTTTGTTCTCACGACCCTTCGCCGCTGAAGGCGGTCTTGTCTTCACATTGTTTACAGCTCGGCGCAGTTAAAAAGTAGAAAGACGTAAAGCTGTTTTCCTCATCTCTTCTACTGTCAAGTACTGCCAACTAACAAAAAGTTACAATGTGGCAGTTTCCGCGACAGTCACATGGACGAATAAATAAAACTTCTCTGTCAGAACGCGTCTGGTGATTGGTTCCTGTATTATAATATGTTCTGTGGTCATACGTAATTTCCATATACGTAATTTCCGTTTCAAACTCATACGTAATTTCCGTTTCATACGAAATTTCCATATCGCGTGGTTGTACGTAATTTCCGTTTCAAACTCATACGTAATTTCCGTTTCATACGTAATTTCCATATCGCGTGGTCATACGTAATTTCCATTTCAAACGCAAAAAGAATTTTATATATATAGATGTAGTAAATTTACTCTCACTTTAGAGACTTTCTGATCCAGGCTTAACTGTATATTTAAAAAATCAGGAGTGATCTACCCTAGACTTTCTTGTATACTGAGATATGGGGATAGTATTTGAGGAGTAAACCGCAAGACAAGGATTATATTTTTATATTATATACATTTAAGAACCATCAACAACAAATCCAATCAAATGAACAATATATTGAACAATTAGTAGAAAAGTAAAGTTGAATAAATCAGACTCTGCAGCTGAATGAATAAAAAAGTACCACTTCTGGTTAGCGGAAACAGCTCAAAAGTTGATAGAAATCTGTGTTTTGTACCTAATACTTGTATGCAAAATGAAAGAGAAAGCGTACCCAAGTTATCGTGTTTTCATACACACACAGACATAATTCAAAAAACTCAGGGAGGTCTAAAACGTTGACATACATCAAAATCTTGAGGTCGAATTTTTGGACGATTACAATACTTTCCCTATACTTCATATATGAGAAAGTAAAAATAAAATGACAATATAACAAAATTGCTGGAATAGATAGAAATGGTTTTAAGCTATTCTAGTGAGAAAAAATAATTGTAAAAACAAATTCAGGAAACCCACACAAAAGAAGAGGAATAAAATCTTTGAAAATCATCAACCAATTGCGAATGAAATAAATAAATACGTACTTCATTTATTTGATAAAGAAGAATGAATTGAATTCCCCAGGCTGAAGTAAAACAAGCTTAGAGTTTACAGATTTTAAAACAATTCAGTCAAATGCACTTAAGGTGCTTCTTGCATTGAAGTTTAGTAAAACCCACTACATCCATTAAACAGTGTCATCTCCAGACAGAGGAGCAGTTTCAGCGACAGACTGCTGTCACCGTCCTGCTCCACTGACAGACTGAGAAGATCATTCCTCCCCCAAACTATGCGACTCTTCAATTCCACCAGAGGGGGTAAACGTTGAACATTATTCAAGTTATTGTCTGTTTTTTTTTTTTTTTTACCTGCATTTTTTATTACTCTTTAATTTAATATTTTTGCTGCTGGAATATGTGAATTTCCCCCTGGGATTAATAAAGTATCTATCTATCTATCTATCTATCTATCTATCTATCTATCTATCTATCTATCTATCTATCTATCTATCTATCTATCTATCTATCTATCTAACCCCCAGGTCCGATGGGATTTTTGGTCTGTTATATTATAAAAAATGAAAGATGCTATTTAATAAGCAAATTCCTCCCATGACTTCAAAAGGGAGAAGTACTTGATGACTGGAAAGTTGCCAGTCCATACAGTCTGTCATGAATCTCTGTTTTGTTACTTCAGCATCTTATTTAGGAAATGTTTCAATTTAGTATTTCAAGTTATTGAATATTTTTACCGTTATTACTGTGATATTATTGTACTGACATTATGGGCATTTGTTGTTTTTGTGGTCGCAGCCATGTTGTTTACTGTTGCTGTGCATTGTTACTGGTCTGTGTTGGCATGGTGCTATGCATGGTTCACCATCCTAGTTTTGTTCCAAAAATCTTTTGAAAATATACAGGAATACTCTACCCAAAATTATATATTTATTTATATGTTACTTACCCTAAGTAGTTTGTAGTAGTGGGTGAGAAAAAATTTTATTCTCATGTTTTCATGCAGAATGAGAGAAAAAACGTTTATGATACAATAGAACCCAATTTAAAAACAGTGTTATGTGAGATGCATGCTGATTTTTTCAGAAGTAACTATTAATCATATTTTAGCAAAAACAGCATGCATTTTGCACATTTTGAGCGTATGACTGAAATTATGCAATATGAGTAACGAGAATTTTTTTTCCTTTTTCTATGGACGTTTTTGACAGTTTGCTGTTGTACTGAAGTGATCATTATTGGCATCTATTATATCATAAACCCTTTTCTCTCATTCCGCTTTAAATCATGAGATTAAAACTTTTTATCGAGCATCACTGCTAACTACATGAGGTTAGTAACATAGAATAGAAAAAATATATAATCTTCATTTGGATCTTGATCTTTGTTTGTCCACGAATGAATTAGAAGAAGAAGCACTAGATGGCAGTAGAGAGACAGCTAAAACATAGGCATTGCACTAAGAATCTCCTCCAGGCTTATACTACTGAAGACTGTAGTACTACAGTCACACCTCAGAACACAGACATTCAAACTAAACAAATTGTTGTGCTTTAAATTAACTAATCTTTATATATAATCCACGCATGCATAGACCACCTTCCAGTTTAGTACGTTGTTGTTACTCACGGATGTCAACAATGTGCCGGAATAACGAAAGGGGTGGTGGACAGTGTTACGCTGGTTAGCTCCTGAGGCCTGGTTAGAGAATGAGATTGCCGAAGATAAAAGGTATGTGCCTACGTAACATATGAATGAAAGAAAGACAGTGTGTAAAATGAATGACAACGTAACAGCACGTTCCGGAAATTATTATTGTTACGTTGTAGCCGGCGAGTGCTGCGCGTCTCACAGTTGTACCGTGGCTTGCTCACATGTCAGTGAAGTGATCCTTATTTATGCTTTAAAGAGCCTGGATACCTATGTGTCCCCCTTTTATAACCATTGCTCCGTGTATATTGCCTTACTCTTTGGATTGCCACAAAGCAACCTGCGAGATTGGAGAAAGGTTGAGAAGAGATCGTGAGAGGAAACGACAGCGTCGTGAAAATGAGACAGACTGTGAACGGAGAGAAGCAGAAATGCTCCTCCACCACCACGTAATTACTATTAGGACAGTGATTCCGAGTAGGCCGTTCCTATCGAATCAATGTCCAAGGGTTTTCTTTTGTGATTTTGTTTCCCTTATGAAAAATCATAATGCTGTGCGATGAAGGGACCAGTTCATGACTGGCAGCCGCGTTTAAACAGGGAGCCCTTCAGACAACTTTAACATGCGCAACGTAGTTGGGCGCACATGGCTAGTAGAAAAAATATAAGTTTTGGCTTGAGTATTCCTTTAATTATTTCTTTTAGATAGTGAATGCTGATGATTTCAGCTAATGTTTTAACCTTGTTTTTTTTCTATCAACAAATCAATTTTTGCATATTAGGTTTGGATGATCAATGTTTTGTACGTTTTTTTTCATGATCTAAATTCTGCCTATCCCTGACTTACATCTTAGCTTTATGCTTAATTATTTTTCTCCTGGTAATTATTTTCCACCTTTCAAAGTTGTACACCTGCAGTTCGCAGGATCACAACATAATTCACAAAAAGGGAAACAAAGTGGAAAGAAGTAATTACAGCAAAATAAGCCTTCCTTCTGTCCCATGCAAAATTTTGCAAATAATAATCTGAAATACATTTGAAGATTACTGAACTGCTGTGACAGGCTAATAAGCGAATTAAAACTTTTGTTATCTTAAGCAGAGAAGGCTGCATGGGGACTTCAACCAGGTCTTCAGAATTCTCAAAAGCATAGATAAAATTTGTCCATGTTGTTTCTGAATGTGCAGAATATTTTATCCGAGGTTATTACACTTCCATTGGCTGTCCACTGGTTTTTAAGTAATTTTTGCAAATACACCATCACTTGTTTTATCCCTCTGTGGTCTTTGTCTTATCAACATTATTATTTATGATTTGGAAGCTTCATTTAGTCAGTCCACTAGTTAAATGTATGTCATGGTATGAGTTCAGACAGCTTCTCTAAGGTTTGCTAATTTAACTTTTATTTAATTCTTTTTTTTTTTTATCATAAACTGACCTAACAGCCTCAAACCCAATTTGGAATTGAGGGATGCCTGAGCCTATCCCAACTGTGGAGGGGGAGCCCTCTCATGCATAGACCCACACTCTCACTCACACTGGGACAAATGAGAATCACCAATTCACCTAAAATGCACATGTTATTCCTTAAACATTCAATTTTTGCTTGATTTCAACTGAAGCTGCTTTAACAAGTTGAAGTTTATCGTCATGTGTGGATAGGACAATGAAACTCTTAATTGCATGTTTCCTCAGAACAGATGACAATAATACAATAAAAACAAAAGATCCACAAATAAAAGGTACCAAAATCATATAATACATACCGTATATGTAATACATCCATCCATTTCATTAATCCATGGCAGGGTCATGAAGCAATTGGGGGCCTATGTCAACAATCATCAGGCACAAGTCAAGAACAATCCCAGGACAGCGTAACAGTAAATTCCAGGGTGAGCACACACAGTACGATTATCTACAATGTATGTTCGTTTCTGACTATTTATATATATATATAGTATACAAATATATATGTGTGTGTATATATGTATATGGAGGAAAGCCGTCAGAGTGCCAATAGAATCAGGCCTGTCGGGGATCAGAGCTGGTGTGGTGCTGCGGCGTCACCTGGTGTACAGCAGCACTCGGGTCTCAATTTGAGGTGGCCTATCCAGGTAGGCACATGGAATGTCTTGTCTCTCAAGCATGATGATCATCTTTCTCTGTTATTGGAGGAGCTGTGTAAACTCCTTATTTCAGTGACGGCACTCTTGATGTTCACAGACCTAGGACTGGCCAGATCTCTGAACGTGGAACGTTTTGTCTCTCTCTCTCTCTCTCTCTCTCTATATATATATATATATATATATATATATATATATATATATATATATATATATATATATATGTATATATATATATATATATGTATATATATATATATATATATATATATGTATGTATATGTAGACACAGACACAGACAGGCAGACACGTTTGAATCACCCCACACACGTTTATTATACAAAGTCATATTTACAAAAGTGCTCCACAGTCCCCAAAAGTCCTGTTCACAAACACAATACCTAACTTCTTCAGGCTGCCTCCCTGCCACCTCCCAGACCTCGTCCTTCTTCCACCCGACTCTAGTCAATGTATGAAGTAAGGCGGCCCCTTTTATAATCACCCGGATGTGCTCCAGGTGTTTCCTGGCAATCTTCCACCGACACGGCCCATTGTGGCGGAAGTGCCGGCTGCATCCCCGGAAGCACTCCGGGTGTCCCTGCTCTTCTTCCCCCCAGCACTTCCGGGTGTGACAGAAGTGCTGAGGTCCAGGGCTCCCAAGGCATTGGGACGCCCCCTGGCGGTGACCATGGGCCCCTACAGGGTTGAGCTTCAAAGCTCTGTACCTGTGGTCCCCATAGCAACCAGGGTGGTTGCCACCACATGGTCTGGGGCGGGCGTAAGCCCTCTTCCGGTCCTCCGGGGCGTCCCGGCCGGGTCGCTCCCCCAGCCACCTGTGACAATATATATATATATTGTGGTCACCAGGGAGTGCACCAGCTACCCAAACCCGACACAGACAGACACTAGGTACATGTCCAGCAACACACACAGTTTTTATTTTGATGTGGGAAACGTTTCCCAAGTTTCATACCAATGCTCAGCATAGTACAAAACCACAATATTCACAGCATTGCACTTCTCTTTTCTCTGTCTGTATTCCACTCCAGCTTCGTCATCCTCCTTCCAACTCTGGCGACCCGAATGAAGGCAGGCAGGCGTTTTTTAAGTTACAGTACTTTTTGTTATTATGATTGACTATTTAGGAACATTATGACCAGTTGATAGGAACTGTCCCTGATTACCCTGAATCTACTGGTTCAAGTACCAATGCCCCCTGTTCTATGTGCCAGATGAAAGGATGACTGAGTTCTTTAGTAATCCTGAGAGCCATTTCTAAGGCAGCGAGTGTTGTATATGTCCTGACAGATGACAGAATAAGATGCACTTGCTATGTGAGCACCAAATGACACTTTACATCAAATAAAGGTTCCCTCTGCTAAAAGAATAAACTGAAGAACCCACGAAGAATGCTGGCACACTCGTGGTTTGTTCTCTTGCGTGACACTCTGGTGCAGTCTTTAAAAAATTCTATATGTTCATCCAGTTCTTACAAACAAAAGAGGCCGTTGTCTGTCTAGCATCGAATGAGTTTGAGGAGCATGAATAGGATGTTGCAGAATAAGTCAAAGGCAAGCTTACGCCAGAGGGCAGGGATCTATAGATAGGGACTTGACAAAATGTTTTTTACTTTATCTTTCGTCTACATTTTTTTGTAATTTGCTTATTTCCTTGATGTGTTTTTTTTTCTGTTTTACAGCTTTCTGATTTAAATAAAACACTACTTTCATGAAGAGGGCAAAGATACATCAGCTAATGACATATGAGCTTATGAGGATACCCCTCAGGCAGCCAGATGTTAAAGTTTGGTTAGAATCAATAGCGTAATAGTGCAATGAAAATATTTAACAAGAACTGATCATTCAGGGTTTATCTGTTTATTATCACCTAAAGGTTTCCATAAATAAAGCTGACATTTGAAGGTCATTCAAAGTCCCATACTCAGTCACGCTTCTACTGTATGAAACAAATTCTTCATCTGCATATGGGACATCTTCACTTACCCAGTTCCCCTACAGTGTCCCAGCTGAAGAGCCTATTTTAGACTAAATAGGAGCACACACACTCACACAGGTCCAGTATTAAAATCACATGCTATCCTAACACACATATATTTGGGATGTTTGTGGTATAAACTGTTTTGCATTATGTATACAGCTAAATCCAAAAGTTTCCACACATCATGTCACCAGACATTCCATATGTTAAGCAAGTTAGGATATCTCCTATTTTAATACATAATTCGCCTGCCTCCTCACTCACTCACTCACTCACTCACTCACTCACTCACTCACTCACTCACTCACTCACTCACTCACTCACTCACTCACTCACTCACTCACTCACTCACTCACTCACTCACTCACGTCCATCCGAAGCCGAATGCGCAGTCGCCTTCTGTGCAGCTGCCCGAAAAACCTTACGAGACCGACATCCAACCCCAACATCGCGGCAGGCGGCGGATTTACGGCCGCAAAAATTCAAAGAGAAAGGCGACTTCGATTAAAGCTCTAGAGGCCTGAAAGGTGATTTCGATTACAGCTCGAGGCCTAATTACGCATTCTTTCAATACACCTATATCAGGTTTGTGGTGCTTATACTTATTACTATTCCATATTGTACTGGAACATTCATCATTCAATATTATACTATAGACCTGGAAAATTCATCAACTAACAGTACAAGCCTGTACAGTAATGAGTAAAGTGGACTACAATGATTACAAAACAACTCCTTCGTTACTTATCATTTGTTCTTCATACACTGCTGACATAAACTCGTGTCCGTTTCATCTTACGTTGTCGAAACGGGCTCTTTGTCTAATATTTCTATAAGTAACATCAAAATAATAACTAAAAGACAATTTTTTTTCGGCTTTACTTACTATATATCAGATTTAGATAGATAGATAGATAGATAGATAGATAGATAGATAGATAGATAGATAGATAGATAGATAGATACTTTATTAATCCCAGGGGGAAATTCACATAATTTTCATAGGGTCCAAAGTTTATATGCTGTACACCAAGCTGACAGAGTGTTTAAACAGCCTAAGTGATTACAGAAAGTGACATAATGACTTTAAGAAGCCTCTGATTGGCAAATTGTTAAGGTCCTACCTTTCATCTTAGTGCTTTGTTGCCTTTGGAAAAATTTAAGTAACTCAGCCAGGAACTCAAATTTCAGACCTCCCATTGTTTTTTATGTTATTCTGATTACATGATTATTAGTAGAGTTGTATAAACCTTTACTGCCATTTTAGTTTTGATACATATATCATTAAAGTAGGTTTTCTCTCTCTTAATGTTTTGATTAATTGTTGTTTTAACTGTTTCATTTTCTTTTGTTTTCAGGTTTTTACTTTGATATGCACAATGTTTATTGTTATTTGTATTGTATTTATTTTCAGCTAACTCCTATCACTATTTTGCATTATTGTTCTATACTCCCTATCTAGAGCCGAATGAATTATCTGTTTTGTTCTACTTTCCTGCCTGCTTTATATGAAACATGACTGGTCAACAAAGAATCATTTTTATATGCTCATTTTTGTTATCGTGGCACATGCTTGGCACTTGCCACTTGGGTTTTCGTTAGTGTCCTGTATGGCGTTTGCATGTTTTCCATGTGTCGGTTAGGATTTTCTTATGGGTACTCCACACATCCCCAAACTGGCCACTGTGAATTGACTTTTGTGTTGGCTGAGATTAGCTCCAGCAGACCCCCGTGACCCTGTAGTTAGGATATAGCAGGCTGGAAAATGGCTGACTGTATGGAACTGACTCTCCATGGCTGTTTCCTGCTTTGGGCACTGTGTTGCTGGGATACATGTCAGCCTTCTGCAACTCCATAGTGGGATTAACAGCATTATGCTGTTTATGTCTCATTAAATATTTAATCAAGTTTTTTACATAATATCGTCTTTACTCTGCAGTGGTTTGGCACCCTGCCTGAGATTGGTTCCTGCCTTGTGCCCTGTGTTGGCTGGGATTGGCTCCAGCAGACCCCCGTGACCCAGTGTTCGGATTTGGAACATGGATGGATGTCTTTACTGTAAATAGATGTATGTAGCAGGAAGTTGAACAGGAACACCGTTGGCCACCAGGGGCAATTTCATTAACTGAGGCCAGCAGCTGTTGAGCTTTTACTTTCATTTACTGGCCATTGTCCCATTTTATGGAAGGAAGGAACGCATTCTCTGTTCAGATTTGCTCCTTAAAAAGCACACTACTTTTCAGATTAATTTAATATTACTCATTTAAGGTGTTTCAGCATCTGTCCCTTTGGCAGCCTAAGTGTCTTTGCACGTTTTAATATTTCATAGACATGACACATACTGTAAAACTGGGATGCTTGTTAATTCTGTATGACTGAACAGATAAACCCTTCTGTAAAATTTGCCGTCTTGAGGGAAGTAAAAAAAATGTTTCAGACACCTCAGGGAGGTCTTCCAACTCTGAACCGCACACAGAACAAGTTGTGCAGGCACATCTTTCTTTACTGATTGTGCTGTTCAACTCCAACTGCATTTCCAATAAGACATACAACATATACCTGATGGATTAATAGTTTTAAGTAAACACCTGAACTTATTTAAACTGCCCCATCTACTTTCAAGCTTTGAGGACTGTAGAGACCAAGCTAGTATTCATCCAACAGTGCTTTTAATTGAGACAGCTTTAATATCAATGTCTTTTGAAAAATAATCAGTGTGGCAGAGTGGTTAAGGCTTTGGACTTCAAAAGGCTGTGGGTTCAAATCCCGCTACTGGCAGTGTGGCCATGAGTGAGACACTTCACCAGCTTGTGCTCCAATAGGAAAAACAAAAGAAATTGAACTAAATGTTGTACAGTAAGTGGCCTTAGATAAAGTGTCAGCCCAATAAGGAAATGTAAATGTAAAAATTCCTGCCTGTAAATATAAAGTTCCTTGTAGATTAACAATAACTGGCAACTTTAACAAATTAAAGCCCCTTGGCAGTCAAATGAGGTGGGTGATGTGCTTGATGAGTATTGTTACATTAATAATAATATTAATTCTTCACATTTATATCATGTTTTTCTCACTACTCAAAGCACTTTACATAGTGGGCGTGTAGCCAGTTCAACCACCACTAATGTGCAGCATCCACCAGCAGCCATTTTGTGCCAGGACACTCATCACACATTAGCTGTTAGCTGGTGAAGGGTGTGACAGAAAAAGACAATTAGAGACGGGGAATGATTAGGGGGCCAGAATAACTAGGCTGAGGCTGGCAATTTAGCCAGGACATTGGGATACACCCTCCTCTTTACGAAGGATGCCCATGGATTATTAATAACCACAGACAGTCAGGACCTCAATTTTACATCTCATCCAAAGGAAGGCGCCATTTTGGCAGCACATTGTCCGTGTCATTGCACTGGGCCATTGTGATCCACATTCAGACCACAGCCTCACCGACACCTCTTCCAGAAACAGCCCAAGCTTTTCTTAGATGGTCTCCCATCCAAATGCTGGCCAGGCTCAAACATGCTTAGCTTCAGGTGGATGACCTGATCCAAAGTGCATGTTAGTATAGCTGCTGGCATGAGACTTTAATATCAGATTTTGAGTTTCTGATGTTCAAATAAATTTCTCATTATATATTATATTGGCAAATGTCTTACTGTTAGGCTGTCAGGTACATATTAAATGATTTAAAGTGCGGTCTAACTCATAACAATAAAAAACACTTTTTTTCTTACCTGGACTGCTATTCAGCCTAAGAACAAAACAGAAAGAGTAGCTGATGTCACTGTGTTCAACTCCTTCACTTCCTACATCTGTTGCACTTTTCTCATAACTTGTATGGCTGCTGTCCAATGTGAAGGGCTACCCCACCTCTGGTATATATATATTAGAGGACACATCTGTCAGCAGCCAGCCAGTCTCCTCTGGGCTCAGATGTTTGACCTCACGCTGAACAGCCATAATATGGGAGGTGGAGAAATACTGTATATCCTGCTGAGCTAAGGCAGAAGATTCCTCTTGCCTGACAGGGTATTGTCACTCTTCTTGAGCGAAATCATAGTTCCTAGCTAATCTGGCATGTTGATTTATTAATTTGAACACATCTTAAGCAAGAGAATATCCAAAATTTAACAGCAGTATAGCTAGTGGGCACTAAGCTTACCACTAATCAATTCCTTGTTTGGAACTTGAACTTTCAAATTTACAATGACCCACTGAAATTTGTATAGAAATGTGACCACCTAGGCCCTTGGAGATCAAGCAAAATTCTTGCAACCCCCTGAAAATACAACTACTCTTTGGGATGGGATTTTTACCTGCACCAGTCTGTTTGCTCATTAACTCTCTACAATAAGAAATCGGAGCAACATTTGCATCCATTCGTAGTACGCATAAACTCAACTGTATTAACTCTTTCGGGGCGGATGTCGACTTTTGTCAACAGGAGGTGCTGGCGGCGGTAATCAAATGTAAAACGGTGACAAACCTCACTGCTACGTTTTTGTTCCACTCTAGTAGTAGGAATGTTCGCTGTGTCGGCTTGACCGAGATTCCCTGTGCTTGTGTGAGTAGTGAGGACTAAACGACAGTAAAAATGGCATCGACATCCGGCGAGTGATCGAAGGGAATGAGTAAACAAAAATACACTATGGACGATGTTTTGCATATTATCGCTGAATCGGACTCTGACTTGTCAGACTCCAATGTTGTTACCAGTGATCAAATGCAAATGTGAGGTACCGGCATCAGCTGGTCGATCTCCAGCTGACTGTGGTGCTGAACAGGTTTGCCACGAAGGACCGCCACTTACAATGACATCAGGTCAAACCAGTCTGTGTGGTAGTGCGACTGCCGCTGCTAAAACCCCCGCCATTTGAAGACAGCCTGGCAGCCAAGCTCCTACCTGTGAGCGGCTCAAGCCACAAGAGACACCGAACTGGCAGCCACCGCATGAAGCAACAGATGTTTAATGTTGATTCATGTGTGAAACCATTGCTTTGTGTGCTTTTCAAAATACTGCGTTGTTTTGGAAAATAATATTCAGCCCTCAAAGAGTTAATAATGTAACATTATTACAAATACAGTATGTTCTAAGATTTTTCAGGTAAGAAAATCAGAACTTTCATGGTAAGGCAGTAATACTCACTGATCATGGCACCAGAGAGTGGTGATGTGTTTCATGTTGATTAGCAATGTGACCAGGTGGACAGAAATGCATGAATCACTTCAGAATGTTGAGGTGCCAAACTGATGTCCTCATTTAACTGATATAAAACAAACAGAAACTGTGCCCAATGGCACTAATAGCATAATCACGTTTGGCCAAAAAAGGGTTCCTCCTATGGAAGATCAGGTTTCATGAAGGAGTTTGCTCCAGGCCCAGCTCAGGTCTAAAAAGCAGATGACCGCTGACTAAAAGCGCAGGGTCAGCTCTGGATGCAATGGTTGAGTCAGTTGCCTTGTTATGGTAGTTTCTTGGGGCTGTGGGTGGAAAGAAAGAAACTGTTAGCATGAGTGCCCCCTCTCGTCCCATTGTGGTACCAAATACCTCAGCACAGTCAGTAAGGTGACCCCCCCCCAGACACACATGTGTGACAGCACATACAAGCAAGAATTTCACTGTACTCCGTACACATGGCAATGATGACCCAACAAACCTATAATACCACTTTTGTTGTTACAGTTTAAAGAGGCCAACATTATTTCTTTTAAACGTCATTTATAGTTAATTATATTTAGTTTTAAAGTTTAAATTCTATATATGTCAAGTCACCACTGTATTTTGCCCATGTTTGCATGTTTTTCACCAGATATACCATTTTCCTGCACTGTTCCGTAGACTAGGTTGTCTAAATTGGCTCGCTGTTAGCAGCTGGTGCCCCATCTAAGATTAGTTGCTGCTTTGTGCCAGATTATCTGACAGATTATGCTCCGTTTCACCACAGTTTGGCATCGGGTTAAGTGGATATTTTAGACAACATGGATACATTTATATCCCCAAAGGCGCTATGCAGGTTAGGTTAACATTGTGAATTTCCCCTTGGGATTAATAAAGTATCTATCTATCTATCTATCTATCTATCTATCTATCTATCTATCTATCTATCTATCTATCTATCTATCTATCTATCTATCTATCTATCTATCTATCTATCTATCTATCTATCTATCTATCTATCTATCTATCTATCTATCTATCTATCTATCTATCTATCTATCTAACATTCAGGTACTAGCCGACGTCCGCCGTAGCATACGGCGGTGTAAGAATAGGAACGGAAAACGGTGAGAAAGGAATTCAGATATCAAGAAGAAATAAATACTTCTTGAAAGACACATTGTGCATATAGAATTTCCGGCCAAGCAGGATTAAATGTGAAAGTGATAAATAAAGAGGCTTTCCGAATTTATGTACTATGGCCATGGTATCCTGATAGTTTTGTTGCATGTATCTTAGACTTCCTGGAAATGTGGACAGTAACATGATCATTTTGCCTACACGAACGTTGTTATTTTCAACGTTTGCTTGCAGTGCATCTGATAGTTCGACACGCAGATCTTGTTGATGTAATCTGAGATAGCTGAGACGCACGCAATCTGTTTTAACTTATGCATCTATGACGTACTGTTGGAATAGTTTGCCTCTGGAGTGCAAAATACTAAATGTATTCCTCATTGCTAATCTGTACGCGTAAAATTGGCATTGAGTAAGCCTTATTTGCTTGGCGGTTCTTTTATCGGGAACATGTTGTAAATCTTTGTGCCAGCCAACATCTCCGTAAGGGAATAAAAGTGGGTAAACCATAGGATCGCAATTCATATTGAGCGTGGAAATCTGTTTACAGGAGTTGCCTATGGGATAGAGGCAAATGTCCCTTTCGGCAGGCGTTTTGCCATCTTCTCCGACGAAAATCGCTGCAACATCGTTGTGACATGTCAGGGCATTGTATCGTCGTAAATCCTGAATAGGGGTTTCCTTGAAAACCATTCATACAGATGCTGTTGGATTGGACTGAGTGATTTGATGCATGTGTTTGAATGATTTAGCGAAGGTGTTGGTGGTTCTGAGCATGGAATCTAGCTGGAGAAGTACATTTTCGCTGCATGCAGAGTTTCCTTTATTTTGTAGGTGTACTTCAGTAGCTTGCGCTGTGTCAAAAACATACAACTGTCCATATCCAGGAGAGGTAGAAGTGTTAGCGTATAGTGGAGAGATTTGGTGATAAATTTGCCGGTGTATTTTAAAACAGTATGGTCCGTGGCCAGGAGGTTGAGTTATCTGTGCACCCATGGAAGCAAACGCTAGAGAAGAGTTGTATTCTCGAATCTGTTCACGATCATTTTTAGCTTCTGATGTTTGCTGTGTAAGAAGCTGTTGTAAAGACACAGGTGGCTCCCACAAGGGTGGTAAAGCTACTTTACCGTTGTTGCAGCACCTCGAGTACTTGTTGGATGTATTACGCTCAGCAGGCCAGTATCGTGCATGACATGGAAGACGACGAATAGGAATCGAGAAATGCCGCGTCGGCTGCGTGTGGGCGGGACCAGTTTTGAAGTTGAAGCAGGACGAACCAGAAGAGAAATATATATAAGAGATAAGTTGATCTTATCGTGAGTGAGTGTGGATGTGCGTGTGTGTGTATGCGCACTGTGATGTACTAATGTTGTGCTTAGGTTTTGGTTCCTGCAGTGTGCTTCTTCTTCTTCTTCTTCTTTCGGCTGCTCCTGTTAGGTGTTGCCACAGTGGATCATCTTCTTCCATATCTTTCTGTCCTCGTCATCTTGCTCTGTCACATCCATCACCTGCATGTCCTCTCTCACCACATCCATAAACCTTCTCTTAGGCCTTCCTCTTTTCCTCTTCCCTAGCAGCTCTATCCTTAATATCCTTCTCCCAATATACTCAGCATCTCTTCTCTGCACCTATGCTTATTTCAGGAAATTAAGGAAAATGATTTTATTATCTGCTCACTTATCCACCATCACAACAACAGAAAACTATACTGCACTTTCTTTTTCTCTTCTTTGAACGTGTCTGTCTGCCACTTTCTAACATGATCTGAACTTTGTTTAATATTTATTTTCAGCCTTTTCCTTGGCCTCAGAACATAATAGAGATACTGATTTGGGGGTTTTAGAGATCAATAAATTAAGTGGTCTGATTGTTTTTTTTGATTTTGGGATATTTGTGGAGCTGTTATTTTTTAAATATGATTTCCCACCATGCCATTTTGTTTTCATTATGGGCACCAGCATTGCTTGCTGTTTATGATGCAGGGTTGCCGTTGCTAGGCAGATGATCAGAAGTGTGTGGCGCAAAAAATCTTTACCTCGACGGTATAAAGGGCAGCATCCTAAACGTCCAGACTGTCCAAGTTTGTGAATAAATTAAAACAGATATAACCTTTGCATTATTATTGTTAAAGAAATATCTGGATATGAATCTTTTTCTGTTCCACGACTTTAATTTTCATTTCATTTACATTTTGCATTTTTGGTGTTTGACTCTCTCTTCATGATTTTGTCTCACAACCTGCACTTTCTTTATTTGAGTCCTGTCCTGCTGGTTACAATCTTGGCCGCTTATTAATATTACTATTCCTCTCCTGAATTCATCTTTACTTTAAACTGCTGCTACCAAGTGCAATTAGTGCAGGATGAGGGGGACTTCCCTATTTCGGGACAGGAATTCAAGGCCTTGGAAGAGCTATTGTGGTAATGTGGAGGGAATAAATGATCAATGAATTGATTTGTTAAATGCATGGTTTCCCTTTTTGGTAAACCTTCCTGTGATTTTTGTTAAAACTCATGACTCTTCAGAGGCACACCTACACTAAAATGTTATAGATGCACCTACCTTGGTTTCATAATTCCTAAAGGTCTTACACCTACTCTTATCAAAGCTCCACAACACTCTCTTCTAACTCAAGAATCCAGGTGACAGGGAATTGGGCCTGGTGTTATGATCCTGTCAGTCAAAAGAAATTGACAGGCCTCAAAAGCCATACCAGTGCTCCACTAAAGAAATGCACCAACAAAGCAGGCCTTACCTGTTCAGGCAGCCTGGCCCTAAATCTCAGGAGGTAAACTTTTGGACTACACAGGTACAAAAGAGGGACAAAAACTTTACAAACAAAAATATCTTAACACAGAGAGAGGAAAAACCTTACCCTAGAACACAAAAAGAGCTTCCATTATTATTTAAAGCATATAGTACAAGGATTTAAAAAAACTCTCATGCAAAGGAAAATAAAGACAGGTACAAACAAAGGAAGCAAAAATATGTTTGCTTAAAAGCAAACAAATCCAAAAATCACTAAGCAGAGAAAATGTCTTGAGACGACAGCAGGGATTTAAAAACAAGGAATTACAATTACAAAAACAGAATGAAAAGCACAAACCACAAGACAGAAAATGACCTCAGTGCTGAAGCACATATAATAAAGGTTGTTTCTCTTTAAATGCTGCTGCAGGCTGTTGCCCAGGTGCAGCGTTTTATGGCCTCACCCCCTGAGGCTCAACATAAAGGTGACAGGGCAGAAAACATGGAAGAAAAATACATTCTGTACATTTGTAGCATATTGCAGAACTGCAACATGATTAATAAGTAGAAATATTCATTAGATAAAACACAGAAAGAATGAAGGCAAAAGCACATCCCATACAGATAGATACAGTAGATACTTTATTAATCCCAAGGGGAAATTCACATACTCCAGCAGCAGCATACTGATAAAGAACAATATTAAATTAAAGAGTGATAATAAATGCAGTTATACAGACAGTAACTTTGTATAATGTTAACGTTTACCCCCCCTGGGTGGACTTGAAGAGTCGCATAGTGTGATGGAGGAACGATCTCCTCAGTCTGTCAGTGGAGCAGGACAGTAACAGCAGTCTGTCCCTGAAGCTGCTCCTCTGTCTGGAGATGACACTGTTTAGTGGATGCAGTGGATTCTCCATTGTTGACAGGAGCCTGCTCAGCGCCCGTCACTCCGCCATGGATGTCAAACTGTCCAGCTCTATACCACAATATAGAAAAAATATGTTGAGTTTGTTGTAATAGTGGCAAGGCCAGATTTAGACCCCTACAAGCCTCTGGGTGACTTAGCTCCTTAAAAGAGAACCAATCAGTGTGTGGACATTGGATCATTTAATGAAGTGCGGTATTTTTGATTTTTGCGCAATACTCAATCATTTTATCAAGCACAGGGTTGGGAACTCTCCCTTGGTCATTTAGATTTGCAGATGCTCGACGCATGGTGGGGTACCCCCCTTGGTCATTCTGACTTGCGGATGCTCAATCATTTCATCCCATTGGTTATTTTGGCACATGGATACTCCATCATTTCATCGACCTGGGGGCCTTATTGGTGAAATGGCCCCTTGCCATCATGGGCACCTGGCTGCACACCCAGATCACCATGATCTGCCTCACAGTGCTTAGGTTTAAATTTGTGATGCAGAATCTTATTGTCTAGATTATGTTCTTTCCAATACATGTGAGTTCCTCTGGGAACTCTGGTTTGCAATCATATTCTAAAGACAAGCTGCCATGTTCATTGCTAGTTGTGAGTTGGTCCAGTGTGAGTGTGTTTGCATTTTGATGGACTGGAGTTTTATTCTGTGTGTCTTCCTTCCTTGTCATTTTTGTTGCTTGTATGGACTCTAGTGACCCAGTAAGGAACATTAGTGCATGCATAGAGAATGTCTAATGAGTTCAGATCTTCTCAGCCATTAGCCAGTGCAGCATGTTGACATGAGCAGATGCTTATCTGAAAAAAATTGTTTTGAAAAGCATAACCTGAATTTGACAGCTGCAGGACAGGGTCACTATAAAGAATAGCTTTTATTTATTTATTTTATTTTATTTTTTTATCTAATGCTCACTGTTGAAAAAAAAAAAAATCACGGAAACCTTGCTTCATGCCCTAACTGGAAAAATTGGTTTAATTATGGAAAGACAGAGCAAGAAGTGAAAAAGCAAATGAGTAATATAGATGAGTCCTTTACAGATTCTTGCTATATATGCACAGCTTAAGTGTTTTTGGCAGAAATGTCACAGTGTGGTTTATGAAAACAACAGACTATATACATTTTAACACCTTTTTTATTTTAGTGTTTATTTTATGGAAAAAAATACATCCTGTGTAGACAGTGTTTATTTTTACTAAAGACTCCATTTACTCCTTAAGTGCTCTCATCTCTTTAGCTACATATACAGTAACATTAAATATATTGTCATGACGGTCTGAAGCAAATTCAGCCACTTGTTTATGCAGACTCAATACGTTTCCCTATAACTTGCAAATGTTGCAGTAAACAAATCTTATTTCATGGGTCGCTCTTTTTTGACAATTCCAGTTTCTCTTCTGACGCAAGAGGGTGACTGGGAATTTTTTAAATACAGGATCAGAAGAAGAGACGTGAGCCGTAAAAACAAGTAAAGATTCAAAACCAGCACTAATGTCAAGCCAAAATCAAAACATGTAAATCAAAGTCAAAAATATGAAGAACGGAATTTGCTTATGTGGGGCATTAACTAAATAAACACACGCAATACTGTACTTTGGTTATTTTTCAGCAAATTTGGACAGATAGGAAGTGCTCTTCATGACCTTTATTCCCACGACTCTGTGATGTCACAGCAGTTCACTACTTCATTGTTTCACTAGCAACACAGCACCAACCCCACCACAAAATGGCATCACAGGAAAGAAGGCAAAAATTATTCAAC
The DNA here is from genome assembly GCF_900747795.2 of Erpetoichthys calabaricus. NCBI lineage: Eukaryota > Metazoa > Chordata > Cladistia > Polypteriformes > Polypteridae > Erpetoichthys > Erpetoichthys calabaricus. The sequence continues at coordinate 73,834,419 of NC_041411.2, read as the reverse complement.
GATACAATAACCTTTCCAGAAGCAAACTAAGATCAGGTCCAGAATCCTTGGGTTTACAATCCCTTAACTAAACGTAAATATTTAGGTACAAAAATGAAATAAAAATGAAAAATTATAATAGACTGTCAGAAAGACAATTACTGATTAACAATTATTGATTAATGACAGTTAATAATTACATTTCCCTCAGGATCAATAAAGAATATCTATCTATCTATCTATCTATCTATCTATCTATCTATCTATCTATCTATCTATCTATCTATCTATCTATTGTAGCAGTAGGGGGCGCTAGAGCTCCCTTGAACCCACAGATACCACTCCAAACACCAGGTAAAACTATAATTATTATTTATTTTATAATAATAATGTGCATAAAGCACCCTCCACTCCACACTACACATACAAGTACGATAATCACTAATCAATAACAATCCTCCACTCCCAGACACTTCGCCACCCTACCTCCCAGCTCAGCCCAGCGTCTGGGCTTTCCCACAGTCCTTTTATATTCCCTGACCCGGAAGTGTTTGCCATCCTACAGTCCATGTGATTTCTTATCACTTCCGGGTCAGATAAAAAGTCCTTCTCTTCAACCCGGAAACACGTCGTTCCTTCTGGTCATATGACCATGATGTGCTTCTGGGTTATAGGGCACGTATAAGTCCTTGAGCCTCCCTGCAGCGTCCTCTGGTGGGCCCCACGGTGTCCAGCAGGGTTGGGAATAAAAACTCCATTGTCCATAATTCCCTGCTGGTCTCCGGGGCCCTTCCATGCTACAGGGAGGGCTCCATCTAGTGGCCTGGGGGTATTGGCCAGGATGAACAGCCGGCCATCTCCCACACTATCTATCTATCTATCTATTATATAGTGCCTTTCAGATCTATCTATCTATCTATCTATCTATCTATCTATCTATCTATCTATCTATCTATCTATCTATCTATCTATCTATCTATCTATCTATCTATCTATCTATCTATCTATCTATCTATCTATCTCTCTCATGATGTTTTCTGACAAATACTCATTCCCACTGAGCACTCAGATATCATGTAGCTGAGGAGAAAGGTGAAAATGAACGTAAGTCACCTTAGTAAGTGTCCTATTCCAGAGGTTTGGTTATTTTGAATGGCAATGCCAGATGTCCACTTGGGATCTGCAACACATTGCTGCTCCATGACTCATGGCTGACTTTTAAAACTCACAAATGCTTGTACTGTTATCTTCATCATTTTTAATTCAGTCATCATAAGAAATTTGTCAGCACTTTGAAGGAGCCTCCGGTAAACAAAAATGTATGTCATGAAGGTCACAGGTTGGTTGGTTGGTTTATTACAACTTGCATGAAGGATTAACTGTCTAAATAAGTGAGAACAATGCACACGTAGGATTAACCATCAACTTACTGTATTGAACAGTCTTAATTAAATTTCAAAGTGTCACAAGCTGGAAGGCACCGATCATGGTGGCACTGAGTATAAGGCGTGACAGCAACACTGGACAGGATGCCAGTCATTTGTAGGGCACGTCCATGCACACACACACACACACACACACTCCTTTCCACTTAGACAGTTCAGGATCACCATTTATTCTAACATGTATGTCTTTAAGTTGCAGGAAGAGAAAACCATGCGGACACAGGGAGATCATGTAGACTCAGCGGCACATAGAGTAGCAGTTTATAGAAGGACATGAGAGGACTTAAGCTTAATTTTCAACTGGTCAATAAAACAAGAGGAGCATTTATGAGAACTAGCCAAAGAGCCTAAAAGTAAGCTGCTGAGATCCTAGATTCAGTGTGCACATCCATTTTAATTTTGTACTTGCAGTGCTGGGAACTCCCAGCCGGGTTAAAATGTATGTTTTCTGTTTTACTTTCCAATTTAAGGAACAAGCAGATTCTGTAGGCTAATTTGTGCTTGATGAAGAATAGCATAAGGTATCAGCAAAACTCAATATGTCCCGTTTCTATTTATGTGCACATTTGATCTTAAAAATCCCAAGTGTGAAATATTTACACTCACACAAGTGAACTTGTCATATTCATAACTGTTGCAGTAAAAAAAAACAGCCTCATTTCAACAGATGGGCTCCAATCCACACAGGGGGGGTGTCAGAGGAGCAGAAAAAAACTCAAAGCTCTGGTTTACTGACAGTGTGGTTAAGGATGAATTGATACTTGGCAGGGTGCTTCAGATGGCCTGAGCGGTAGTGAAAAATCACATTCAAGGTGGGACTGAATGAAAAGCTACAAAGATACAAAAACATAGAAAAGTAAAATCAAAACTGAGCTTTACCTTCAGTAGGGTATCCACAGATGACCCAACACTTATTACCCATGAACAGTTTTTTCTGCAGTGTTCAGGCTATATGATTTCTAGGTTTGACTGCATTTCTAAACCAACATGTCTTTGAAAAATAAGATGTGAAACCTGGCTGAGTCATATAGTATCAAAACAGTCTGCTGCTGCACAGAGTGTTATCTAATCTAATCTATCTATCTATCTGTCTGTCTGTCTGTCTGTCTGTCTGTCTGTCTGTCTGTCTGTCTGTCTGTCTGTCTGTCTGTCTGTCTGTCTGTCTATCTATCTATCTATCTATCTATCTATCTATCTATCTATCTATCTATCTATCTATCTATCTATCTATCTATCTATCTATCTATCTATCTATCTATCTATCTATCTATGTCTAAGCCCACTTAGTTCATTGCAGGGTTTCAGGTAACATCAGGAACTGATAATGGAGGAGGTGCCACTAATCCTTCATACTCAGCTAATGTAATATTTGTATAATTGGGATGTTTTCAGAAATCCACAGCACCTATGCAGGTATTGGGAGAACATGCTTAATGCACTTAGGCCATTGTTCTATTCTGCCACCTCATAATACACAAACTGAAGCTCTGGGATTGTCTCCAGGATTAGGCCTCAATTGCTCTAAGGGGGAGATTGAATGTTTGCATTCCCGGGTCCATGAAAAAGATTTCATGTTCTCCCTGTGTCCATGTGGGTTTCCTCTGACAGTCCAAAGACATGCAGGTTAGGTAGATTGTCAGTGCTATATTGACTCCTAATATGTCTTCACACTACAATGAGCTGGTGCCCTGTCCAGAGATTGCTCCTGTCTTGTACCCAATGCTTGTTGGGTTGAGTTCCAGCTTTCCTATGACCTAGCTCCAGATAAGCGGGTGCTCAAAATGGATGGATGTGCCACAGAGGCCCACTATCCAAAATCAGCCTTAACCCAAAAAAACAGAAGCAGGCTTTTGTCCTACACAGGCTGAACAAATGAGGTAAAAGTCTTTAGTGTCAAAACTCAGAATTGGGAAAGGCTGACCGTGGAAACCTCTGACCCACAAAAACATTGTTTTTTTTAATATTTAAGGATTTATTAATACAAAATCTTAAATTAAAAAACAAGAAGAAGGAGGAAACAGAATGCCAAAAAAGGCAAACCTAAAATCAATCAAATCTAACCTGTATCCAGTAATCAAAATCAAAGAACCAAGCAAAAGTCCATTAACCAGAGAATAATTAGAAAAGACGTTTAAAATAAGAAAGATCAAATTCAAATGCAAAAAGAGAGCTTTACGGACATAAGTTGCAGTCAGTGCCTGAGCACCAACGATGAGGTATCTGCCAGCTTTTATAGGACTGGTGTTGGCCCCACAGTGGCATCTTGTGGAGGTCACTCTACCCTAGGCTCAACACACAAAGGACAAGGAATATACTGTAAATAATATCTACTAAATGGAAAGAAATAGTAAATACAAATAACATAAGCACACAAAATGCTTTTTAAGGATTAATAAAATACAAAAAGTGGAAAGACAAAAACATTTGAAGAGACATAATTTATAAAGGACTAGACAAAGAACAATAAAATAAGCAAAAAAAAGAAAGGACACTAGAGCCGAGGTTGAAGTCCTTGCTGTACCATACCAGCAATGGCCTGGGTGGAAGTCAAACACATGTCCCGAACTGGAAAGCAGCTGCGCTCTCCATTACACCATCAAGACTCCTTTCGAGAGTTCTGAAAAAAAAAAACAAAAAACAGATTAATGGTTCATTTAATAAGGTGATAGACGCTTTATAAAAATTGCAGACCTTCAGCTTTAGACCCACTCGATGCTTTGCCCACAACGGGATCTCTTTTTAGTCGTCAGCATCTTTCTCTGTGTTCCACATCGAAATTTATAATGCAGATTTGACGTTGGGCGCGTTGAAATATGTTTGCAGCCTGTCAGGAGTGTTATGGACATGACGTTAATACTATTCTAGAGTCCACGACTCTTTCAGCGTCATTCATGGGGGTGTTAGAAAATATGTGTTAAATAGCACAAATCATTGAGCCAGTTGCAAAAGCTAACATTTAATAATTCTGCCCTGCTTGGAACTTAAAGAGGACTAACGTACATGCCTGTAGTAGAATAAGCAGGATTTTTTTTAAATGAATAATAAGACACAAGTACAGTATGGAGGTAAAAACCGATGACATTCATCCACCACTCTCATTTGTATGCATTGTATGCAGTTTCAGTCCCAGTGTCCATGTAAAAGTGTTTATCTGGAGCAGGAGGTCCATCAACTGTGGTGGAGTTATGACGCCTCTGTTTCAATTTTTATTTGCCTTATACGGAATTACCAGTGCCTTGGACGTCTCATTCTCACTTATTCTTCCATTAGGAGGAATATTCAGGAGTGTAGTCATAAAAGTTTGAAATCATAAAGTAAATACTTTGTAGAAAAATGCAGCATTTGCAGAGTGTGGCAAGAAAATACATTGAGCAGGTTTTTTGTTAATGCAAAGTGTAGCCTGTGACAAGGCTTATTATGCTTATGAGCAGTCCCCAGACTTAAAATAAAGCCAAGGAAACCAAGAAGTACAAAAGACACTGTTTTATTAACAGCAACAAAAAAAGAAATCATAGGGATGGGAATAACACCAGAAGGATTAATTCCCAGTGAGAAACTGCTCAGGGCCCTGCTCTGTTTCATGTCCTCACAGATGGAAACTTGTTAACGGTAAATTTCACACAAAAGATAGAAAGTTTAAAGGCTGCTGCCTGTCAGAGCTAATTAATTCTGAAGGCAGGATGCAAGCTTGGGAAAAGTTCACTGTTATGGAGGAAGGGATGTGAAAGGTAGAGTTCTCAATGGTAGTGTCATCGAACAAAGGGAAAGTGGGGAAGCCAGCCACCTGACAGACAAGCTCAGGTGCATAGGACACCAGGCACAGTGAGAGCAGTTTGGTTTTAGTTTTGTATTTATTTTTGACACTTCACATTCTCCTTTTGTTCTTAACCCTCTATGATATATACAGTACTGTGCAAATGTTTTAGGCAGGTGTGAAAAAATGCTGTAAACAAAGAATGCTTTCAAAAATGGAAGTGTTAATCATTTATTTTCATCAATCAACAAAATGCAGTGAATGAACAAAAGAGAAATCTAAATCAAATCAATATTTGGTGTGGCCACCCTTTGCCTTCAAAACAGCATCAATTCTTCTAGGTACACTTGCACACAGTTTTTGAAGGAACTCGGCTGGTAGGTTGTTCCAAACATCTTGGAGAACTAACCACAGATCTTCTGTGGATGTAGGCTTCCTCACATCCTTCTGTCTCTTCATGTAATCCCAGACACACTTGATGATGTTGAGATCAGGGCTCTGTGGGGGCCATACCATCACTTCATACCAGGACTTCTTGTTCTTCTTTACGCTGAAGATAGTTCTTAATGACTTTGGCTATATGTTTGGGGTCATTGTCCTGCTGCAGAATAAATTTGGGGCCAATCATACGCCTCCCTGATGGTATTGCATGATGGATAAGTATCTGCCTGTATTTCTCAGCATTGAGAACACCATTAATCCTGACCAAACCTCCAACTCCATTTGCAGAAATGCAGCCCCAAACGTTCAAGGAACCTCCATCATGCTTCCACTGTTGCCTGCAGACACTCATTATTGTACCGCTCTCCAGCCCTTCGACGAACAAACTGCCTTCTGCTACAGCCAAATATTTCAAATTTTGACTCATCAGTCCAGAGCACCTGCTGCCATTTTTCTGCACCCCAGTTCCTATGTTTTCGTGCATACTTGAGTCGCTTGGCCTTGTTTCCACGTCGGAGGTATGGCTTTTTGGCTGCAACTCTTCCATGAAGACCACTTCTGGCCAGACTTCTCCAGACAGTAGATGGGTGTACCTGGGTCCCACTGGTTTCTGCCAGTTCTGAGCTGATGGCACTGCTGGACATCTTCTGATTTCGAAGGGTAATAAGCTTGATGTGTCTTTTATCTGCTGCACTAAGTTTCCTTGGCCGACCACTGCGTCTACGATCCTCAACGTTGCCCGTTTCTTTGTGCTTCTTCAAAAGAGCTTGAACAGCACATCTTGAAACCCCTTTGAGATCTTTGTCTGGGAGAGACCTTGCTGATGCAGTAGAACTACCTTGTGTCTTGTTGCTGTGCTCAATCTTGCCATGATATGAAACTGTCTTCCACAACCTCACCTTGGTAGCAGAGTTTGGCTGTTCCTCGCCCAGTTTTAAGTCTCATACGCAGCTGTTTCTGTTTCAGTTAATGACTGTGTTTCAACCAACGTGTGACACTGATGATCATTAGCACCTGTTTGGTAGAATTGGTTGATCAGACACCTGACTAGAATCCTACAAAATCCCTGACTTTGTGCAAGTGGACCTATAAGAATTGATGCTGGTTTGAAGGCAAAAGGTAGTAACACCAAATATTGATTTGATTTAGATTTTTCTTTTGTTCGCTCACTTTGCATTTTGTAAATTGATAACAATAAGCAATCATTATTTATATTTCTGAAAGCATTCTTTGTTTACAGCATTTTTTCACACCTGCCTAAAACTTTTGCACAGTACTGTACATTTTAATTAAATAACTGGTTTCAGTAATTTCTGAGCTGTTTGATAATTTTATTTTGGGTTGTTATTAGTGCTGTTTCCTTTTGATACTTTGAGAGGCTGATGAATGAAGAGAACGCGAGAGAGAAGAGGTTGGATGATGTGGAGATAGTGAATCGGGAAGTGCAACGGATTAGCAAGGAGGAAGTAAGGACAGCTATGAAGAGGATGAAAAATGGAAAGGCCGTTGGTCCAGATGACATACCTATGGTAGCATGGGGGTGTTTAGGAGAAATGGCAGTGGAATTTTTCAACCAGATTGTTTAATGGAATCTTGGAAAGTGAGAGGATGCCAGAGGAGTGGAGAAGAAGTGTACTGGTGCCGATATTTAAGAATAAGTGGGATGTGCAGGACTGCAGTAACTACAGGGGAATAAAATTGATGAGCCACAGCATGAAGTTATGGGAAAGAGTAGTGGAAGCTCGGTTAAGAAGTGAGGTGATGATTAGTGAGCAGCAGTATGGTTTCATGCCAAGAAAGAGCACCACAGATGCAGTATTTGCTCTGCGGATGTTGATGGAGAAGTTTAGAGAAGGCTAGAAGGAGTTGCATTGCGTCTTTGTGGACCTGGAGAAAGCATATGACAGGGTGCCTTGAGAGGAGCTGTGGTATTGTATGAGGAACTCGGGAGTGGCAGAGAAGTACATAAGAGTGGTACAGGATATGTACGAGGGAAGTGTGACAGTGGTGAGGTCTGTGGTAGGAGTGATGGATGCATTCAAGTTGGAGGTGGGATTACATCAGGGATCGGCTCTGAACCCTTTCTTATTTGCAATGGTGATGGACAGGTTGACAGATGAGATTAGACAGTAGTCCCCGTGGACTATGATGTTTGCTGATGACATTGTGATCTGTAGTGGTAGTAGCAGGTTGAGGAGGCCCTGGAGAGGTGGAGATCTGCTTTAGAGAGGTGAGGAATGAAAGTCAGTAGGAACAAGATGGAATACATGTGTGTAAATGAGAGGGAAGTCAGTGGAATTATGAGGATGAGGGGAGTAGAGTTGGTGAAGGTGGATGAGTTTAAATACTTGGGATCAACAGTACAGAGTAATGGGGATTGTGGAAGAGAAGTGAAAAAGAGAGTTCAGGCAGGGTGGAATGGGTGGAGAAGAGTGTCAGGAGTAATTTGTGATGGATGGGTATCAGCAAGAGTGAAAGGGAAGGTCTACAGGACGGTAGTGAGACCAGCTATGTTATATGGGCTGGAGGCGGTGGCACTGACCAGAGAGCAGAAGACAGAGCTGGAGGTGGCAGAGTTTAAAGATGCTAAGATTTGCATTGGGTGTGACGAGGATGGACAAGATTAGAAATGAGGACATTAGAGGGTCAGCTCAAGTTGGACGGTTGAGAGACAAAGTCAGAGAGGCGAGATTGCGTTGGTTTGGACATGTGCAGAGGAGAGATGCTGGGTATACTGGGAGAAGGATGCTAAGGATAGAGCTGCCAGGGAAGAGGAGAAGAGGAAGATCTAAGAGAAGGTTTATGGATGTGGTGAGAGAGAACATGCAGGTGATGGATGTAACAGAGCAAGATGCAGAGGACAGAAAGATATGGAAGAAGATGATCCGCTGTGGCAACCCCTAACAGGAGCAGCCTGAAGAAGAAGAAGATTAGTGCTGTTTCCTTTTGATACTGCAGGACTTTTTGTCTATTAATTTATGCATTCATTAAATATGAATTTATGCCTGTTATTTTAATTATTTACTTCACCAGCTTTAAGCTACACTTGTCACACCTCTTTTCCAATGATGGAATAAGGGTGCGGATCTCTTAATCTGACTCTGATTTATTAGTATAGTAGTATTTAAAGATTACTTTAAATGTAAATTATGAATTGACTAGAAACACGCAGACCCCCAGTTCTCCCGAGATTGAGGTTCCAGTCCTAGTAGTTCATGAGTATCAGCAGTTTGCTGCACTTCATGTAACTCATGCATATTGGATGCCTCTTCATTTTGCTTCTCTTCTTTTTCTTTCTGCCATGTCACCTTCTCAATCGGTTTCCTTACACATTTTGCCATAGGAAAGACACAAACCTTGATAACATCACAGAGGTTGCCACTAGCCAAAATTTTTGCTTCACCAATTCATATCATGTCATAAGCTTTTGTTTAAGAGCAAGACCAAGGTTCTACCTCTAGTGGTTCATGAGAAATTGTTTGACAGACAAACATAACCCATATCATTTTATATACCGTATTTGCGCGTGTGCCATGCGCACATTTTTTCCCGAAAATTAACATTAGAAAATCAGGTGCGCGTCATACACGAGGAAATTTTTTTCTGTAATGTTTACTTCTTCTGCTTGGGCTCTCTTGCTCGCTCTCTCGCGCTGTCGCACGACGGAAGAAAGAAAAACTTTCGTCATGCAACAAAAACAGAAGGGAATTTCGCGGAAAATGTGCCCTACATGATTCCTATACAATCACAACGCGCGTCGTACACGGGGCAAAACGGTTTTCGTGATTTTCTTTGTAAAAATTACGGTGCGCGTCTTACACGAGGGTGCGTGGTACACGAGTAAAAACGGTATATAGATAATAAGTTACTGTAGTATATGAATTAGAATTGACTTGGTATCATTTGTAAATCTTTAGGTTATATAGCCCAAGAACGAAATACAGTATGACTGTGGCTAATAGGCATTTTATATGTAGCCTCAGAGTTAAAGCGCAGTTTAACTAGTATGTGCTTTATAATGAAACCTCAGGGGCTAGATAGCATGCTTAGCGTATGTTACATGAATAATAGTTCATGTGCAACCTCAGAGGCTAAGCACTATTCCTTAGCATGCATTTCAGAATAAAACCTTAAAAGTCTCAGGGGAATAACTGAACATTTGTTACATTTAACTTGGAGCCTGACTATTTTAAAAGAACACTCACCAATTATGAATATTTAAATTGTACACAATTTTCTATGTGTGTCCACAGTGAAAAAAGGGTTTTACCCTTTTTGGTCTAACATACTCAAAATTATATGCAGTTGCAGAATAATGTAATTACAAATAAATGGTGGATAATGGCTAAGAAAACAGACATGTATTCTGGGAGATTTCCCTAGAGTATTTCAATCTGGTCATTGTTTAGTCTAATTTTGCTCTATTGTACAGCTCAAGTCAAGTTATTTGACTAATTTGGAGCACCAACTGAAAACAAACACTTTATGCAGTTAATACAATTACGTAAATCTTTACAGCTCAATAGTTATCAGGTGAAATGAGGCATGACTCTCAGAAATGTGAAGATGGCATGATAAACTTGATTTTGATATCAGAAAATATCAAACAAATGGTTAAATGGGTGTGTTTGGGCTCCAACGAGTTCTTGTCACCGAAAAAGACCAATAGCTAAACCGAACTTTGGTTTTTCTTCTAAGAAAGAGTTGTCTTGTTTGAGAGTCTTTTCACGACACAATTATTTAACGGGCTTTAATTGTTCCAATCTATGGTGATTTATTTGAAGCTGGCCATAGTTGTTTTCCCATCAGTTGGAACCAGTTCTCTTGTGCTTTGATATTTAGGCAAGGTTACTGCTGACGCAGTGCTCAGGACAGCCATCTGCACTCTGGTCATTTATGGTGGGTTGATTGATTCTGAATTTCCCCATGGGATTAATGAAGTTTATCTAATCTAATGTAATAACTAAACTCTTCTTTCCACACTCACTCCAATATCCTACAATACCATGTCCAGCTCTGGATACAACCTGGTTTTGAACCTTCTGGCCATGGATTTTTATGCTGTAGTATTGTCTATTAGATCTCCATAGTACAAACAGGTTGTTCCTGGGGTGCTTGGAGCTATATAATCACACATAAGCGTTATTTCTGATACCCTCCCAGATGGTACAGTAGGAATCTTGTTCTAGCATCAAGCAGGTGATGTCCGTCAGAAGCGCAAAGAGGAAGTGAATGCAGCCATCTTAATGCATCAGTAAGTGTGCAGAATACAACACTTCATGCAAATATAACATCTGTTATGGTGTTAACAATTCAGCATTTTTAAACATCCTGATAATCACTGATGCTTTTAAAGAGAGAGGATTGAAACTGCTGGATAAGAATAGAGGTAAATCTTCTCAAAAGTGTTTATCTCGAAATAGAGATAGGGGTTGGGAACATGTGCAGATAGCGCATTGCTGCACCCACCACACGACGAACCATAGCCACTAATTAATCAGTCTATTATTGACACCCCTTTAGTTCACATCAGAGATGCAGTGGGTTCGTAGCCTATCCTGGCAGCACTGGGTGTAAGCGAGGAACCATTGCTGGACAGGGTGCCAGTTCATGGCAAGGCATACACTGATTAAAGAAAATTAAAATATTGACCAGTAAAGGTCCATGCTTTTTAGCCCCTGGTAACATAAATATAGTTCTGATAGTCAGTCTAGTATAATTCCACCTGAGGACTTGGCTAATGAAATGACCGAAAGACTACTACATAATACACACCACTCGAACCAGTAATGTGCCATTTCTCACATGCCAAGCTCACCTGCGCTCAGTGACTTGTGAATTAGTATTGTTATTATTAATTCATGCTTGAAGATTTCCTGTCATGAGATCATTGACATTTTCTCTGGTAGATGACTTTTTGTTTTTTGTTTTTGTGGATTGAGACTGCTTTGGTGTTTTGGATATATTTTTGTCACTTTTGTTTTCATAAAAACAATTCTTCTTTTTTATTTATTCGTCTCATTGTGTTTCCTAGTGTGGCATAAAAAAGTATGAATTTAGACATTTTTGCACAAAAGGATATTTGATCCTCAACAATAATGATAGATAAAGGTGATGTCATTTTAAGTAAGAATTTCACTGTACTCTGTACATGCAACAATCATGGCACTAAAATCACATTTTGCACTAATTGGTATTTTTTAAATCATCAGAAATTAACAGAAGTTTCCTTCTGTGAAAATGTTTTATTTGTTTTCTATTTTTTGTGTTTCATATTAAATAAAGTGAATTTATGTCTTTTAGCACCAGCTTGTTTATCATGGCACTGCATGTTTGATGGACATTCAAGTTAAAATTTTGCATTGGCTTAGATTTTCATACCCATTTTCCTTCTTCCATGTCCCCTGACTTCAAAGGAGCCATCCATCCATCCATCCATCCATCATCCAACCCGCTATATCCCAACTACAGGGTCACGGGGGTCTGCTGGAGCCAATCCCAGCCAACACAGGGCACAAGGCAGGAAACAAACCCCGGGCAGGGCGCCAGCCCACCGCAGACTTCAAGGAGCCCTCATTCTCAATTCCAGATGTCTTGCTATGTTTGAAACCAAGTTATTCTAACTTTATTCTCCTTCCTGGATAAGAATGATGACTAAAGTCACAGCAGCAGCAGCACCTGAATCCTTTTCTCCTACATTAATTCCTCTCACACCGTCTTTTAGCAGACTCTGTGAGTCATGAGTACGTGAAGGAAGAAAGCACGATGAAGACTGCTCAATGTGGTGGGACTGCGGGGTGCTTGTGAATTCACGACAATGTGCGATGTTTGCTAAAGGCTGCCACAAAGGTGTTTTGTGAGCCCAGAGGTTTGCAGCAAGCAGAGTTTTCTTCTTACAATGTCCTGCATTTTATGCCGCTTTTGCAGATATTAAGTGTATTCTCGGTAGAATTACTTATTTCCCTTGTGCTATGGATAGTGTATTTAAGTTTCCCAATTTTTACTGTTAGGTTGAATGAGGGAAAAAATGAATGTTCTTTTTCATTGTCTGCTAGGAGCTGGTTATTCCTGATACCTCGTCGTAACTGGGGCCTAGTTTTTGAGTGAAGGTCTGGCTGCTGTTTGTGTGGATATTGCATATTTTCTCTGCATTTCTTCCAGATACACCAAGTAACTTTACCAGTCAACAAAGGTTGTGCTACAAGTCAAGGGGAGTTATGGGTAGCTTTTATAACATGCTAGTAGTGCCCGCCATTGAGTACTGTGTTCAGTTTTGGTCTTCATAGCAGAGCTAGAAAAAGTCCAGAGGGGAGCAAAAAAGCAAATTTAGGACTGAGAGGTACAAGATATGTGGAAAGACTGAAGGAGTTTAAGCAAACTGAGATTAAGAGCTGACATGATTGAAGCGTTTAAAATTATGAAAGGAATGAGTACAGCGGGTCCAGGCTGCTACTTGAAAATTAATTTATCAAAAGGAACTTAGGAACAACCATTGGATACTGAAGTTCAACTTTCACACAAAGTTTTTCTTTGCATGGTCACACATGTGTGCCTGGGGACCACCTTCCTTACTCTGGTGTGGTAAGCAGTTCCACCCCAGTATGACAGGGGGTGCTGACGCTAGCAGCATCTTCTTTTCCCCCTCTTAGCACCGAAATGCATTCCATAACACTACGAGAAGACTCTGCCTCTTCCATCGCCAACAGTGTAGAAGAACCATTGATCTGATGTATTGTTGAAATAACTGGTGGGATAGTATTCATGCTTGGTACACATCCCAATCCATTTTTTTTTATAATGCAGTGTAACTTGGGCATAGCAGCTGGTTCTCTGTCAGTAAATAGTACACCACCACTACACAGTGTGGTATCACTTAAGGTCCAGTCGAGCCTTGAGCTTACCAAATGAAAAGCCATTGTGAATTTGCTCTTGTGTAGACTTTTGTAGTTTTGAATCTTGAATTTTGTATTGGGGGTTGGCACAGTGCTGCCATGATTAATACTGCTGCCTAACGAAGTCAGTCATATGCATGTTCTCCCCATCTGCATTCAGGCTGATTGGTTCTAATCTGACTCTGTGCCCATCCATCCATTTTCTAACCCGCTATATCCTAACTACAGGGTCACGGGGGTCCGCTGGAGCCAATCCCAGCCAACACAGGGCACAAGGCAGGGAACAAACCCCGGGCAGGGTGCCAACCCACCGCAGCTGACTCTGTGCGTGTGTGTAAATTAGTGTGTGTGAGTGGGCTGTATGATGCACTGGTGTCCTACTGGTGTTTCCTACCCAGTACTCAGTACTGCAAGGATGACTTGAACTGGATTAGGCAGGTGTGATGCTGATGTTTTATGTTAAGTAGCTTTGTATGGTTTCTGAGCCTTTGCGGTGCTTTGCTTTTCTCTTTTTTTTGTACTGTGCCATTTCACCATTTCATAATGCCAGATTTTGTTTGACATTGCTCAATTTTAAAAACACCTTGAGCAATACAAGCTGTTAGTAATCTTCTCTGTTCTTATGGATTCCTTGTGCATGGGAACTTACTGTAAGTTTGTTTGTTCAGCCTTGACAGCTGAAATTGGGGTGGTGTGGTGCTCAGTGATTGGAAATGCCAGTTGAGAGGTATGTAGTGCAAAGTTCAGTTGTGGCTCAGCACCTGACTGTGTAGGGTTTACGCATGTTTTCTGGGTACTATGGTAGTATTGGATTAATCAGGTTAAAAACTGGATGGGTAGACTCTGCCTTCCACATCCCAAAGAAGTGCAGGTTAGGTTAATCAGTGACTGTAAATGACTCATTGCGAGTGTGATGTCCTCTTCATTGCTAGTTCTTGCCTTTCACCCAATGTTGCCAGTATGGATGCTTGACTTCCAAATGGAAAAGGTGGCTTCAGGCAATGGGTGGATTCAATTTCTGTCCAGACAATGCTGTACTTGCCTGACTATGTGTCAACCTTGCCTATACCCTATCACATCTGGGTCCTGTTCGATTGTTATCTTCATCTGAGACTCTGTTGTGATATAATTGCACATATAGAGTAAAACCCCGCAGCACGAATGCACCTATGCACGTATAACCCGCAGCACGACTGGTTTTTCATGCCCAAAAATGCATCAGAACATGACCAAAATCCCGAAGCACGACCGCGTCATAAACAAAGCCTCAAAACGTTAAGTGCGGTGTTACCCAGTGCTTTGTAAACAACATTCCTTACTGTGCCCATGATATTACTGTTATTTAGTGATTATGTTGTGCTTTCTACTAAATAATAATGGGTCCAAAGAAAGAGGTAAGCACAAAATCAAAGAAGGTACGACGATCAATAGCAATAGAAACGAAGAAAGAGATGATTGAAAAATATGAGAGAGGTATACGGGTGACTGATCTTGCAGCTTCATATGACATGAGTAAATCAACTAGATCTATGATTTTGAAAAACAAAGAGGAAATTAAAAAAGCTGAAGTTTCTAAGGGTGTGACACGTGTACTCTCTAAAACACAGGTGTCGAACTCTGGTCCTGGAGGGCCACAGTGGCTGCAGGTTTTCTTTCTGTCCTTCTTCTTTATTAGTCACTAGTTTTTGGCTGCTAATCACTTCTTTTTCTTTAGTTTTAATTAATTTGACTCAGACCCCTTAGTTGTCTCTTTTTCCTTAATTAGCAGCCAAACAATAATGAGACACAAAACAAGCCGCCACATGACCAGCTCATAATATCTGAAAATAACAAAAGGTGAAGGTCTCAGTAAGGTTGATCTCTCAGGTCACCAAAACATTTTGACGATGTTCTTAGAAAAAACAGAAAATCAACAGTTTTAGAAATGTCTGCCGTGGCAGAATGAGAGCAGCAACAAGCTGTGGAATTAAATAACGAGTTTAATTAAAGCAAGAATCAGCTTTTCATTAAGAGACTGGTTGGAGTGAAAATTGGTTGGAGTTTGAAATCCCAATTTAGCTGGTCATATGTCGGCTTGTTTCACATCTCATTTCTGTTTGGATCTCATTTAATGAAGAAAGGAATAAATTCAGAGGACTGAATCCTTAAAAACAGGGCTGTTAAAATGAAGGGAAAAGGAGTTAATTAGCAATGAAAACTGGTCAGTGATTAGGAAAAAAGGGTTAGAATGAAAACCTGCAGCCACTGTGGCCCTCCAGGCATGGAGTTCAACACCCCTGCTCTAAAATAAGACCACCAGCAACAGATGAAGTTGAAAGAGCTGACATTTTGTTCCTTTGGATAACTGAAAGACAGTGTGCTGGTGATCGCCTATCGGGCAATATTATTTGTGAAAGGCTAGGGCATTACATGCAGATATTGCGAATGATTATCCTTCAGGGAGTGCTGATAGGGAATGTCCCGTTACGGTAAATTTTCTTTTTTAATTTCAATTGTGTAGGCTAGGCTCTGCTTATTCTTATGTCAATCTCTTGCAGGGTACAATATATTCTTTATTCATGTGTTTTTCCATAAAACAATATTTTAATATGTAGAAAACTCAATTGTGGGTATTAAATAGGTTAGGTATGAGAGTCTTAAACAATGCTGTATTTTATTATGCAGAAAAAACTCAAATATGTGTATTAAATAGGTTATGTATAGGAGTCTTGGGGGCTTGGAACGGATTAATTCTATTTCCATTATTTCTTATGGGATAAATTGCCCCGGTCCATGACCAACTCAGTCCACAACCAGTTTTTTTCCAGGATGAATTAAATTTGTGCTGATGGGTTTTACTGTATTGTGATTTCTTTTAATTAGAACATTAGAAACAAGAACAGGCCATTCAGCCCAACAAAGCTCTCTGGTCCAATCCACTTATTTCCTCCAAAATAACAAAGTGTAGCTTTGAAGAACCCTAAAGTCCTTTTGTTTACCAGACTATTTGGTCGCTTATTCTGTGTGTCTTTGCTTCTTTGTGTGAAGAAAAAATATTGTGCAAAATTCACCCTTAACAAGTTTCTAACTGTGTACCCTTGTTCTTGATGAACTCCTTTTAAAGTCACCGCCTTGAATCACTGGACTAATTCCTTTCATAGTTTTAAATACTTCAGTTATGTCTTCTCTTCATCTTTTTTTGCTTAAACTGTAAAGGCTCAGCTCTTTCAAATTTTTGCTCATAACTTATACCCTACAGTCCTGCAATCAGCTTAGTCATTCTTTGGAAATTTTCTAGCATTCCTATGTCTTTCTTTTCTCTCTGGAAGTTATCATTTTTTTTCAATCATTTTATTTATATTTCACACAAGTATTTTGTTTTTTATTAATGCTCACTGCCATTCTATGTATTTTTTTGACCTACACTTCCATATTTTTGTCCGCAACGATGCCCTACACCAGATGGAAGTTGCAACATGTGACGCCATCGGGTTGCCACTATTTAAAGTGCTGGCATGCTATTAGCAACATCCAAAGTTCTGGATTGTGAAGAAAACTTTTGCATGTTAGTTAGTCTAAATCATTTAGGATGTCAGGACTTTTGCATGAGCTTAAAGTTTATTTTTGCATGGCAATTTGGCTCAAACAGTTTGATAATTTTGGCTTCTGAGTTTAAACCCTTGCTTGTTTATTTGCATGCTCTTTATTCTCCTGGTCCAGTGTTGAAAGCATTCTTTACCTCCTCCTTCAAAGACAGCACAACAGACTCAAAGCTTTAGAGACGTTTACTAATAAGATGCCGCAGATGTTCTATCAGACGGTTGTGGCGAGTGCCCTCTTCTACGCAGTGGTGTGCTGGGGAGGCAGCATAAAGATGAGGGATGCCTCACGCCTGGACAAACTGGTGAGGAAGGCAGGCTCTATTGTAGGCACGGAGCTGGACAGTTTAACATCCGTGGCAGAGCGACGGGCGCTCTTGTAGTGCTCTGTACATGCAGGCTCCTATCAATTATGGAGAATCCACTGCATCCACTAAACAGGATCATCTCCAGACAGAGGAGGCAGCTTCAGCGACAGACTGCTGTCACCGTCCTGCTCCACTGACAGACTGAGGAGATCGTTCCTCCCCTAAACTATGCGACTCTTCAGTTCCACCCGGGGTTTGGTAAACGTTAACATTATTCAAAGTTATTGTCTGTTTTTACCTGCATTTTTATTACTCTTTAATTTAATATAGTTTTTTTTTTGTATCAGTATGCTGCTGCTGGAGTATGTGAATTTCCCCTTGGGATTAATAAAGTATCTATCTATCTATCTATCTATCTATCTATCTATCTATCTATCTATCTATCTATCTATCTATCTATCTATCTATCTATCTATCTATCTATCTATCTATCTATCTATCTATCTATCTATCTATCTATCTAATCCTGCCAACTACGCTAAAATATCTATCTATCTATCTATCTATCTATCTATCTATCTATCTATCTATCTATCTATCTATCTATCTATCTATCTATCTATCTATCTATCTATCTATCTATCTATCTATCTATCTATCTATCTAATCCTGCCAACTACGCTAAAATATCTATCTATCTATCTATCTATCTATCTATCTATCTATCTATCTATCTATCTATCTATCTATCTATCTATCTATCTATCTATCTATCTATCTATCTATCTATCTATCTATCTATCTATCTATCTATCTATCTATCTAATCCTGCCAACTACGCTAAAATATCTATCTATCTATCTATCTATCTATCTATCTATCTATCTATCTATCTATCTATCTATCTATCTATCTAATCCTGCAACTACGCTAAAATATCTATCTATCTATCTATCTATCTATCTATCTATCTATCTATCTATCTATCTATCTATCTATCTATCTATCTATCTATCTATCTATCTATCTAAGAACCTGGCAGTAACCATAGTGCCGAGAGCCCACCTTCAGGGTAGGCTGACCATGTGCCTAGAGGCTGTGAATGAACTGTCCTTCTGAGGCCATGTAGCTGTCTAAATTAAATCTGCAGGCTTTTAGTAAACAAGGGACCATTGTGTTACGAAGTACTTTATTTGTTCAATTAAGGAACTTGTTTCCCAACATATCTGCTAATAGCCTTGCAATCTGTCTTTTTTACGCTGATATAAATAAATCTTTAGACTGAAATAAAACTGAGTTCACTTGTACAACACCGTTAAGCACGTTTTACAGTGCGCCATGAAACATGGAAAAAATTAGCATAATATCCTGATTTCCCTTTAAAATGTCATTCTGCTAAATGCTTTGAAAGGCTCATTTATTGAGTCATGCTGCCATTTGAATGCAATATAATGCATGTGGAGTGGGAACTAGGCTTTTGTATTTTTAGATTAAGTTGTGCAAGGGAAACACTTGAGTCACAGAAAAGTTCCCGTTTTCTGTGACCACATCCACTAGAGAAAAAGAAGCTTACAGATTTCTAAGTGATAAGCCATCTTGAAGTGTGAAATATAATTAGTGCCTATCAGTGAGTCAAGAGCTGAGCTTCTCATGATTAATTTTGAGTTATGAAAAGGAAGTGAGCAGCTGCCTGTAAGGTGGATACAGTTCCTGCGGTGCAATGGGGCGACAGGGGAACCTGATTAGAAAAAATGTATTAGAAATATTTGAACTGATGTGAAGTACCTGTGTAGTGTTCACGATCAGCTGCTTTTGTGAGAAGGAGATTGGAAAGAATAAGAGTTTACCATTTGCTTGTTGTCTGTACCCTCTTTCGTTAGGTCATGGTCGTGGGAAGAAGAAAATCGGAGAACATCCATTCATCCGTTTTTTCACTTTGTTTTTTTCTTCAGTGACCAAGATTCTCATTGAATCAAACAATTGCAAAAGTGAAATAAACAGTTGTAACTCATTTTGAAGGAATAATGGATAAAAAAATGAGAAACCCTTCCAACTTGTGCACACCATCCCTGCCCCTTTCATAGCCACATAAGGACTATGTTAAGTAACATATAAATAAACACAGTGTTGGAACAGTTGTGAAAGAGGACCTATAGCTCAACCATCAGGCCAATAACAAAAGACTGGGCAGCCAACATTTTCACATCACTGGCTGCCGGCGACCCACCATTCCCTTTCTAGATGTGCAACATTGGTCAAGAGAACCTGGAGGAAGTGACACTAACTACTGTGCCACCATGCCATCCCCAAGATATTATATGAAAGTTAAATCAGTACTTTTATGCATCTATTTTTTGACTAGGCATGTTTGTTCATTTTTCAGGAGGTTTACTTAAAGGTGGGTCATAGAGAAGCAACATCTGTGTAACTGAGAATGCGCTTAAATTAAAACGCTGCTGTTAAGTTGTTAATTTATCCTTTAAGCAAGTGCTGCTACACTCCAGGGTAAATATGGCTGCCATGTTAGAAATGAGCACGTCTGCTTGGACTCTCCCTCTTCTTTGCTGAAAAATGGCCATGGATGCCATCTCAATAAATTTGTGCATGAAAACGAGGAGAGAAAAGCAAAAAAATATTCTGGCAGAATTATGGTGAATTTGGAGACACTATGGAGGTCTGAGAGCCAGGTGCCCAACCAGCCCATTGTATAGCTATTCTGACATCACTCGAAAGGTTTTTAGAGTTAGAATTAATACAGTAATTTGCTTTATATCCCACTCATTGCTTGAGGGAAAAGATGTTAACTCAATACTTGCAGTGTACAATATAAAAATGACATATTTCTAAACAGTAACTAATTGTTAGGGATAGTGCAAGAATGTTGGGAATTATTGTGAGAAAGATGACTGGGAGATAAAAGAGCAATGAAAAATCAAAGTCGGGTTACTAGCAAAGGAAACAACAGGAGAAGACGGGTAGGAAAATCCTGACAAGACCGAAAGGGGTAAACAAAAGTCATAAACTGATACTGTACCTAAAACAAGATAAAAAAAAAAACAACAGAAAACTCGCACTTCGCTACCCTGAGATGCTTGGCAGTGCCATTTTATAGTGGAAGTCCAATGATACCATGCACTGCATCGAAGATCGTCATGTTGTAGGTAGTAGCAATGAAACTCAGGACTCAAAATAAAGTGGTGGCATCCAGGAACAATAATGGCACAATATGGTGTCCAAAATATGACAACGAAAAACTTGAAATACTGATTAAAAATAACAAAAAACTTAAAAATAGCCAGATCAATGCCCAAGAATTATGGCAGTAATATTTGAGTAGTAGTTTTCACAGTACAGTACAGTTCTAACTTGCATATCTGACCAACATGCAACATGTTGCCTTTGTGTATTGGCACCATGACAAATAAGGATACAGTGCATCCGGACAGTATTCACAGCGCATCACTTTTTCCACAGAATTCTACACACAACACCCCATAATGACAACATGAAAAAAGTTTACTTGAGGTTTTTGCAAATTTATTAAAAATAAACAAATTGAGAAAGCACATGTACATAAGTATTCACAGCCTTTGCCATGAAGCTCAAAATTGAGCTCAGGTGCATCCTGTTTCCCCCTGATCATCCTTGAGATGTTTCTGCACCTTCATTGGAGTCCACCTGTGGTAAATTCAGTTGACTGGACATGATTCGGAAAGGCACACACCTGTCCTATATAAGGTCCCACAGTTGACAGTTCATGTCAGAACACAAACCAAGTATGAAGTCAAAGGAATTGTCTGTAGACCTCCGAGACAGGATTGTCTCGAGGCACAAATCTGGGGAAGGTTACAGAAAAATTTCTGCTGCTTTGAAGGTCCCAATGAGCACAGTGGCCTCCGTCATCCGTAAGTGGAAGAAGTTCGAAACCACCAGGACTCTTCCTATAGCTGGCCGGCCATCTAAACTGAGCGATCGGGGGGAGAAGGGCCTTAGTCAGGGAGGTGACCAAGAACCCGATGGTCACTCTGTCAGAGCTCCAGAGGTCCTCTGTGGAGAGAGGAGAACCTTCCAGAAGGACAAACCATCTCTGCAGCAATCCACCAATCAGGCCTGTATGGTAGAGTGGCCAGACGGAAGCCACTCCTTAGTAAAAGGCACATGGCAGCCCGCCTGGAGTTTGCCAAAAGGCACCTGAAGGACTCTCAGACCCATGAGAAAGAAAATTCTCTGGTCTGATGAGACAAAGATTGAACTCTTTGGTGTGAATGCCAGGCGTCACGTTTGGAGGAAACCAGGCACCGCTCATCACCAGGCCAATACCATCCCTACAGTGAAGCATGGTGGTGGCAGCATCATGCTGTGGAGATGTTTTCAGCGGCAGGAACTGGGACACTAGTCAGGATAAAGGGAAAGATGACTGCAGCAATGTACAGAGACATCCTGGATGAAAAAATAATCCAGAGCGCTCTTCACCTCAGACTGGGGCGACGGTTCATCTTTCAGCAGGACAACGACCTAAGCACACAGCCAAGATATCAAAGGAGTGGCTTCAGGACAACTCTGTGAATGTCCTTGAGTGGCCCAGCCAGAGCCCAGACTTGAATCCGATTGAACATCTCTGGAGAGATCTTAAAATGGCTGTGCACCGACGCTTCCCATCCAACCTGATGGAGCTTGAGAGGTGCTGCAAAGAGGAATGGGCAAAACTGGCCAAGGATAGGTGTGCCAAGCTTGTGGCATCATATTCAAAAAGACTTGAGGCTGGAATTGCTGTGAAAGGTGCATCGACAAAGTATTGAGCAAAGGCTGTGAATACTTATGGACATGGGATTTCTCAGTTTTTTTATTTTTAATAAATTTGCAAAAACCTCAAGTAAACGTTTTTCACTTTGTCATTATGGGGTGTTGTGTGCAGAATTCTGAGGAAAAAAATGAATTTAATCCATTTTGGATTAAGGCTGTAACATAACAAAATGTGGAAAAAGTGATGTGCTGTGAATAATTTCCAGATGCACTGTATGTTCAAATAAATAACTTTATTGTATTTGATAGAGAACACCCAAAACAGTATTAAATTTTTCCTGGGCTCATGATTATGAATTTTAATTTGAACCAACGTGTTGTGTGTTGGTCCGATATGCAAGTAAGAATTTATCTGTACTCTGTACATGTGACAATAAACCTAAACCTCAGTCACTTTTTCATAGGGGAGACATTGAGGGATAACATTTATATATACCAAAAAGAATTAAATAAATGGGCTGCCAACAGAATTGTAAGATAATGTAACAATTTAAAACAAAAGTGATCCACATGAAATTCTTAGGCATGGGTATGACTTTTCCTGCAATGTCTTAAATTTACATCACAGCAGTAAAAGAACGGCAGCAGGTGTGATATTTAATTTACTACGTCACCTTACGATGAACTTTAATTTGATTTTCCATTGATTTTGATTTGATATACTTTATTAATCCCAGAGTGGAACTTGTCTCTTCACATGACCTTGAATGATATCAACTATAATATTTTGTGGGCTTATTTACTGAAACGCCCTGCAGTGGGCTGGCGCCCTACCCGGGGTTTGTTTCCTGCCTTGTGCCCTGTGTTGGCTGGGATTGGCTCCAGCAGAACCCCGTGACCCTGTAATTAGGATATAGCAGGTTGGATAATGGATGGATGGATATTTACTGGAAACATAATGTGTCTTTTGGATGTGAGGTAGTGGCTGTTATGGGTGCTTGAAGGCTCCCAAGAATTATTGTGAGTAAAAAAAAGGAAGGAACAAAACCAGGAGATGATTAGTTGGGACATGCACTAGGCCCAAACCAGTAAAGCACAAAATTAGAATGTCGAACTAGAAGGGAAAACCAGAAGAAGAAGTCTTATACCAAAGCCAAAGTCAGAAACCCAAAATGAACCTTGCTACTTGTTAGAATATTAGAAAAAATGTAATGAGAACAGGCCATTCAGTCCAACAAAGCCCACCACTTTTATCCATCTAATTCTTCCAAAATTACATCAAGTTGAGTTTTGAAGGCCTCTAAAGTCCCTGTCTACCACAGTACTTGGTAACTTGTTCCATGTGTCTGTGGTTCGCCGTGTGAAGAAAAACTTTGTAATGTTTGTATTCTTGCTGAACTCATTTTAAAGTAACCATCTCAGTGACTGGACTAATTCCCATCATAAGTTTAAACATGTCACCTCTTAATCTCTGCTTAAACAGCAAAGGTTCAGCTCCTTTTATCTTTCGTCATAACTCATCTCCTGCAGTCCTGGAATCAGCCTTAATTGCTCTTCTCTAGACTTTTAATAGCTCTGCATGCTGTAACCAAAACTGCAAGCAGGACCAAAAACTTCCGATGAAGCCAAGCTAAGCTTTCAATTAAGATTTTATCCACTGAGGTATAAAGCCGTGCGCAATCGCTAATGGCAGTGAATGCATTCAAGTGACCAGAGAAAAATTGTGTTGCATAAATACAAAAAAATAAGACAATACAGGAAATAAACTAATTTCAAACAACACCAGATGCAAAAATGAATGATAACATTGAGATCCGTGTATCAAAAAAAAACCCTTAAGGGTAGAAACAACCCATATAACTGCACCTTTAAGGCAAGAAAATAAATTAAAAAGAACCTAAAATCATAGCAATGACAGATTAGTTGGTATTGTCATTCTGTATGCACAGATGAGCACAATGGCTTCACTGTTTTGCTTTTGGCCTCCATTATAAAGTGCCAGTGCGGGCAAGATATTTTTAAAAAATTTATAGAAAACGCTTAACTTTAAAACACACTTTGACACAGCAATTGCATATATACCATGTTTATGAAGGAATAAACTTACCAAACTTATCCTTTAAGCAGTCATGAGTGGGCCAGAGGACTACTGCACAACACAACGCTCTATAAAGTGCAGATGACCACCTGCACCAAAGTTATACTGCAGATCTGGGCAAGACAATAATTCAAAAGATGTTATAAAAAATTAATATGATTTATTTAAACAAATCCAAAATCCAATAAGCATATCCAAAAGAAGCAGGTAGCTGCCATTATAAAGTGCCAGTGCAGGCAAAATATGTTACTACATTTATTGAAAATGCTTAACTTTTGAACACAACTTTACATGGTAAATGCATATATGCCATGTTTGTGAATAAAATAACGTGAAAAATACAGAACTTATCCTGTTGAAAGCTGGCACTGGGAGGCTGAACTGTCACCTCAGACGCTACGGTGTGCCGATGCTGACCTAACACATCCATACTACAACCATGCCATAGCTGTCAGGCACATACAAGGGCTGACATGCCTACAGAGGTGGGCACGCATATGGCATAATGCATGCCATAGTCCCTCGGCACTGGCTTTCTGCAGGAGAAGCTGATCTCACAGGGGCTGTTAGATCTGTGTAGATCTGGATGGGCTGTTGTGGAAACAGGCATTATAAAAAGTCTGTAAAATTTCAGTTATTTTAATTAACAAATCCATAATTATAAACAGGCAAAAATGAGCAGAAAGACTGGTAAACAGCTGCAACATTTCCCCTTGGGATTATTAAAGTATCTATCTATCTATCTATCTATCTATCTATCTATCTATCTATCTATCTATCTATCTATCTATCTATCTATCTATCTATCATTATCCTGCCTACTATACTAAAATCTATCTATCTATCTATCTATCTATCTATCTATCTATCTATCTATCTATCTATCTATCTATCTATCTATCTATCATTATCCTGCCTACTATACTAAAATCTATCTATCTATCTATCTATCTATCTATCTATCTATCTATCTATCTATCTATCTATCTATCTATCTATCTATCTATCTATCTATCTATCTATCTACATTTAAAAGGGCAACTACATGAAAAAGAGTTTAAAAACAGGAAAACAGTCATAAACTACTAAGCAGAATAAAGTCACAAGACTAAATTTGCAACATGAAAAACCAAAGTAAAAGGTCAAAAAGCATAAAAGTTAGAAAATACCCAAACACCAAAGGCCCAAGGGAAGTGCTAGAAGGTGGCTGGTTTACGATATGCTTAAGAAGCACCACTATCTGAATGTCTTCTTCCTCTTCATCTTGTGACTATCACTTATTGCGTGTTGCTTGGAGGGAGAGAATCGGGCAAAGGAAGCAGCAGAGACAGAGCAGGGATAGAACTCCAGTGACAGCCTGACATACAGGAAAAGCTAAGAGCGAAGTGCCATCACATTCCTGACATAAAGTAACACTTAACATCTTGCTATGCAAGGAAAAGACCTTCATCCCTGTGCACACCAAGTTCTCCATTGTATAGGGAGGAATGTGGATGTAAGTTATCGATGTGAGGGTCTAGTGTTGGTGAAGGTAAGCTGTAACATAAAGGAGGATGGACAATGGTGTGCATTCTGATGCAAGGAATCTATCCATCCATTATTCAACCCGCTATATCCTAATTACAGGGTCATGGGGGTCTGCTGGAGTCAATCCCAGCCAACACAGGGCGCAAGGCAGGAAACAAACCCCAGGCAGGGCGCCAGCCCACCGCAGGGCACACACACACACACACACACACACCAAGCACACACTAGGGACAATTTAGAATCACCAGTGCACCTAACCTGCATGTCTTTGGACTGTGGGAGGACACCCACGCAGACACGGGGAGAACATGCAGACTCCACGCAGGGAGTACCTGGGAAGTGAACCCGGGTCTCCTAACTGCGAGGCAGCAGCTACCCACTGTGCTACCGTGCCACCCGATGCAAGGAATTTTTTTTTAAATTTTATACTAGCACTCCAGTCCTGATATTAACCCTTCTCAATGATCTCCTCCACTCACATGGTTTCATCATCATAGCTCAGGTTGGTGTACATCTCTGAGTTGGCTGATTCCAACCCAGGTAGTTGTTTTCAGACTACAAGGAATTAAAACACAGCACAAATAAAGGCTAATACCAGGACTGGAGCCCTGTATGAAGGACTGGAGCTAGTATCAAAATATAAAATCAAAATTCCTGCATTAGGATACGTGCCACTTTGTGCCTTCCTGATGTTGCAGTTTCTCTTCACCAACATAAGACTCTCACATTAGTGATTTCTTTAAAGTTATTGAGGAATGTTTACTAAACCAGAGTAAAGGTGTCAGGTGGAGACCTCTGTGTCTTGGTGCAAAGAGAATTGTATGCAACACAACGTCAGCAAAGCAAAGCAAAGGAACTGCTTATTGATGGACCAAAAACCCTCTGCAGCAGGTCACAATTCAGGCAGTGGAGGTGGAGGTGGTGCGCTGCTGCAGGTACTTGGGGGTCCACATCAGTCACAGGCTGCACTCGTCTCATAATAATGAGGAACTATAGAAGAAAGGGCAGAGCAGTAGACTGCGCTCCTTTAATGTGGGTAGTGACATCCTTCACATTTTCTACAACTTGGTGAATGCCAGTGTGATTTTATACACTGTGGCATGCTGGACTGTTAACATCACTTTAAGAGAAGCTCACTGAATCAACAAGCTGATTAAAAGGGGAGGCTCAGTGATGGATTGCATTTATTTCTATAGCACATTTTCATACAAATGATGTAGCTCAAAGTGCTTTACACGATGAAGAAAGGGAAAAAAAAGACAAAATAAATAAGAATTAAAATAAGGGAACACTAATTAGCATAGAGTAAAAGAACGGTCTGATGGCCAGGGAGGACAGAAAAAACAAAAAAAATTAAAATCTGCAGGGGTTCCAGGCCACAAGACCACCCAGCCCCCTCTAGGCATTCTACCTATCATAAATGACCTCAATCTGTCCTCATGTTATGCAGGGTTCTCATGGAAGAACTTGATGATGATGGTCATGTGGACTTCTGGCCTTTAATCCATCAATGTAGGGGCATCACGGTGCTTTGATGAGGTGGTGGTGGCGCAGATCGCCACCACAGAAAACCAGAAAAAGAACAGAAGAGAAAGTAGGAGTTAGTACGGATTTTGGAGTCACCATGAATAATAATGATAATTAATTGAATATACAGAGCATCAGGATTAAACTAAGATGAAGCTATGAGAAAGCCATAAACTAGTGCTGGGAGGTGTACCGGTTCATACCGAAAACCGTTTTTAATTTTTATTATGATATGGATTTTTCTAACATTTGGAACGTGGCGCAGTGGGAAACTTAAACTTGTTTAAGGGGGGTCGTTTTTCACTGCTATACAGTAATCCCTCGCTATATCGCGCTTTGCGGCTTCACTCCATCGCGGATTTTATATGTAAGCATATTTAAATATATATCGCGGATTTTTCGCTGCTTCGCGGGTTTCTGCAGACAATGGGTCTTTTAATTTCTGGTACAGGCTTCCTCAGTTGGTTTGCCCAGTTGATTTCATACACGGGATGCTATTGGCAGATAGCTGAGAAGCTACCCAACTTACTTTTCTCTCTCTCTCTCTTGCGCTGAGTTTCTCTGATCCTGACGTAGGGGGTGTGAGCAGGGGGGCTGTTCGCACACCTAGACGATACGGACGCTCGTCTACAAATGCTGAAAGATTATCTTCACGTTGCTACCTTCTGTGCAGCTGCTTCGTGAAGCGACATGCTGCACGGTGCTTCGCATACTTAAAAGCTCGAAGGGCACGTATTGATTTTCGATTGTTTGTTTTTCTCTCTCTCTCTCTCTCTGCTCCTGACGGAGGGGGTGTGAGCTGCCGCCTTCAACAGCTTTGTGCCGCGGTGCTTCGCATACTTAAAAGCCAAACAGCCCTATTGATTTGTTTGCTTTCCTCTGTCTTTATGACAGTCTCTGCTCCTGAGGCGCACTCCTTTGAAGAGGAAGATATGTTTGCATTCTTTTAATTGTGAGACAGAACTGTCATCTCTGTCTTGTCATGGAGCACAGTTTAAACTTTTGAAAAAGAGACAAATGTTTGTTTGCAGTGTTTGAATAACGTTCCTGTCTGTCTACAACCTCCTGTGTTTCTGCGCAAATCTGTGACCCAAGCATGACAATATAAAAATAACCATATAAACATATGGTTTCTACTTCGCGGATTTTTCTTATTTCGCGGGTGGCTCTGGAACGCAACCCCCGCGATGGAGGAGGGATTACTGTACTGCTAAACATGCAGGCAATGGAATACATGCATTAGTGGAGGTATTGAGTGGTGAAAATGGGCAGAGAACATTCTGAAACTGAAGCTGTAGCAGACGATAACGTTGAACATGATGACACAGAAGAACTTTTGCTGAAAAAAGGAGCCGTGTCTGTTGTCTGGAGATACTTTGGTTTGAAAAGGTCGGATGTGGACTAAACAACTATTTACTGCAAATGCCGTCAAGCTAAAGTTGCCGCCGGAGTAGGCAACACGAGCAATTTGCTGCACCACCTTAGCCGCAAACATGCTTTGGAGTACCATGAATTTATGGAACTAAGATTGGCACCCTCCATGTCCTCGGGTAAAAGCCAAGCAAAATGACACCTTTTATTGGCTAACTAAAAAGATTATAATATGCAAGCTTTAGAGGCAACTCAGGCCCCTTCTTCAGGGTAAAACTGAAAAAGCTAGAGGACACTCGAGTCGGATGTCACTTCTAGACGCACTTGCTAGAGGACTGCCTACGACAAAAAAAGCAAGCGTTGGATCGAGATAACCAACGCCATTACAATCCATATAGCTGATGAGTCAGTGGACAGAGATTGTTAACATTAACAGAAAGTGAAGTTGGTTTACAAAAAATATTGACTATTTATTCCTTTTCTAAGACATGTTCAGTGCAACTTTTGACAAGTGCCTCTGGATATTTTACTAAGTTTAAATGCCTCATCGGATGGTTGAAAATATTTTGTCAAAATTATAGTTTAAGTTATTTGCAACATTTGTTCAGTAAAATGGTTCTATATTTTGACTGCAACTATCATGCAATGTGATTCCTTCTCTACATTAGTGCCACCCCCTTGAAAACTATCACTTTATGGGGCCATGCAAACCTGTATTAATACTTGTGTGCACATTAAAATGTTTTGTTGTACAACGTACAATTCTCATGACAGTGGAATAGGTTATTCTTAGCCAGTCTACTGCAGTAATTGCATTGGAAAATGTGGTTAACATCCACTCGTTCATGGGAAAAAAATACCGTTGAATACCGTGAAACCAGTATATTTTGAAAAATACCGTGATATAGAATTTTGGTCATACTGCCCAGCACTACCATAAACCCACTGGAGGTAGCAGAGGAGGAATGAAGACACACCTGAGTGCCGTTATCAACAATGCTGCACATCCTCTCTCTGAAATTCTTTAGCCAATGAATTATTCAGAAGACGTGTGTGAAGAAACGCCATGAGGGCTCCTTTATACTTACAGAAACACGCATTTATAATGCCTCACCCTGACTGCTCTCTTATCGTTAGCCAAGTCAGAAGTTTTCTTATTTTTAGTAATTCTATTGAGTATTTGATGGAGGCTGTTTTTGTCATTGTTTGTTATACTATTTTCCGAGCCTCTGTAAAAAGATAAATTCACTCCCGTGGGACAAATAAAGTACCGGTAAGAATAATAATAATAATAATTCTTTGCATTTATATAGCACTTTTCTCACTACTCAAAGCGCTCAGCAATTGCAGGTTAAGGACCTTGCTGAAGGGCCCAACAGAGCAGAGTCCCTATTGGCATTTACGGGATTCGAACTGGCAACCTTCCGATTGCCAGTGCAGATCCCAAGCCTCAGAGCCACCAGTCCGCCAATACTGTCAATCTATCTGTATAATTGTCCATCAATCGATCACACTCAGTTCCTTGTGTCACAGGTTTTCATTCTAGCCAGTTCCTTAACTGAAATCCAATTATGCCTGCCAATTGAACGTACTTCATTATTTTACTCACATTTTAAGATTACTATACCCAAATTGTTCTTTTCCTTAACCAGCTCCTCCAGCCTTTCCCCCTAATGTCTTGGCAGTTATTTTATTTAATGATATGGCTTGGCAGTGCAAAATATGTTCCATAACCAGTAGTTTTTTGCTGGAATAAAAACTTGAAGTCACTGAGGTCATCCAGAAACTCTGAGACCCATATTTAAGCAAATATTTGTTTATGATGTTGTGTGTTTTCTTCTGGCTTCTTCTGCTCTTTTGAAGGCTGCACAGCAGATTTGGATTGTTTCAGTAAAGTGAGTCAACACGCTTTCATAAAAATGTAGTGATAAGTAAAACACCAGGATGGTGCCTGGCTTAGAAAAACGTGGTTTCTAATTTGGGTTGCTGTGCCATGTTTGTAGGGTCATTATTCTCACATATACAGAGTACAGTGAAATTGTTCTTTGCATGTGTTAATCAACAAGCAGCACGATGCTTGGGAACTTGGTATACTATATGTTGATGCGTCATGAAATAGGAAGTCACATTTTAATTTTCTTCTTTTTCAATTCTGGATTGCGCAAACAAAAATTAGTCCTCAACCTGCACTCAAAACAATGGCAGAATTGAGTCTCCCCCACGACTTTGCAGTACATCATTCGAAATCACAGACATACACAAATGTTAATATAATCAATTGCTTTGGCTTATATTTAATGTAGAAGACTGGAAAACTCTAGATTATTTCACTTGGAATTTCAGGAATTTAGGAAATCTTGACACATTTAAATTTTTTAATTAAAGAAAATGGGATAAATGGAAGCAGTTTTGGTTGTGTTTTTATTTTGAAACAACAATTCAGGCTGCTGTGAAAAAAATAAAGGTGAACTCCCAAAGCAGACCAAGAGATGGGGCTAAAGAGACTGTGACAAAATGAGCGGAGTACCATGATGATGTGTAGCATTACAGCAACAACACCATTTATTTCTACGGCACATTTTCATACAAAAGGATGTAGCTCAAAGTGCTTTACAAGATGTCAAAGAAAAAGTTACAAGAAAAGAAAAATTAGAATTAGAAAAGAATAATAATGAATAAATTGTGCACAGCAAATAAATATTCTATATATTTGCACAAATATTAAATATTTGTGAATTTCCCCTTGGAATTAATAAAGTATCTATCTATCTATCTATCTATCTATCTATCTATCTATCTATCTATCTATCTATCTATCTATCTATCTATCTATCATATAGTGCCTTTCAATAATCTATCTATCTATCTATCTATCTATCTATCTATCTATCTATCTATCTATCTATCTATCTATCTATCTATCATATAGTGCCTTTCAATAATCTATCTATCTATCTATCTATCTATCTATCTATCTATCTATCTATCTATCTATCTATCTATCTATCTATCTATCTATCTATCTATCTATCTACCTATCTATCTATCATATAGTGCCTTTCATATCTATCTATCTATCTATCTATCTATCTATCTATCTATCTATCTATCTATCTATCTATCTATCTATCTATCTATCTATCTATCTATCTATCTATCTATCTATCTATCTATCTATCTATCTATCTATCTATCTATCTATCTATCTATCTAATGCACACTTAAATAAGACAGATATTTAAAGTGCTCAAGAGGAAGGACAGGCATCCTGGCTGGGATGGAGGATAATTTCATGCCATTTTGGAAGGACAGATGAGCATGCCTTGCGGGATAAGGAAACAGCTTCTTGCCCGGCCGGGGTCATATAAAGGATGCACCAGTGGAATCACATCCCCAATACGATAGGTGGCAGCGGTCCTCTCGTGACATCCTAGTTTGGACACCTGCAGGGGTTCATGGGAATTGGATTCTGTACAACCCTGTCAGGGACCCTGCCAGGGGGAGGACTACCCTGGTTTCCATATGACCCAGAAGTGCTTCCAAGAGGACACACCGTGGCACCAGAAGCATTGCCAGGTCCAGCTTAAAAGGAGCATGCTGCCTCACGCTGGGGAGGCAGTGTCAGGAGGCAGCGGGAGACACTGAACTGGAGGTGCAAGAAATGTATTTGTTTAGTATTTTGTGAAATACTTTAGAAAGTGTTGGTGAAAAATAAAAAAAACGAAACATTTTATTTGAACCCGGAATTGTGTCTGAGGTTTCGGGCTCGGTGGCCCCAAATATATAATGTGGTCACAATATATAATTAAGAGAAGTGGAATTCTTAAATATAGAATTGTTATTTAAGTCTCTAAATATGAGTCTGATGATTAAATGGTTCAGACCAAAAACTGTTGAAATCTCACTTTACAGGAGCTCAGAAATGTTTTCACAACGGCAAAGTAAATTAATTCAGCAGCCTTAGACAGCTGGTGATGGACTGAACATTACAAGGTGCAGTACATCAGCCCAGATTTCCTCACTACAGTAAAACAACATATTTGCAATTCCATATTTGTGTGTGACAGACATTGTTTTGTATATGGCTAAATTTCCAAGCTGAGTTACCATCACCACTCCATGTCTATGAAAAGTGAATAAACTGAAAGAAGTTGGCTAAAGTTACTTTACCCTCTGTTCCATTTACGTTTCTGTATATTAGGATTATCATTTTTTTAATTTTAGTAATAGTTGTCGAGGTTGACATCTGCCCAAGCTTGTTTTCATGCAGTTTCTGTTTGTTTTGTTGTATTACATTTGTATTGTTATATTCTATGATTGGTATATGCTTTGTATGATTAGGATTTTGATTTTTTTGTCTTTGTTTAGTTGCAGGAATAATTATGAACTATATGACTCTCACTTGCTTGATTTTTATGTTGTTCTCTGTTCCTTCTGATGCTTGCACCTTCTAGTCATTCTTGTATGTATTATAACTTGCTTTGTAAGTCACCTGTGATAAAGGTGCCCGCTAATTTAAAATTAATAAGGATTTGTGATCCTCCATTACCTTGCAGGTTGTAAAGTACCTCCATCGTTGTGATATAATCTTGAAGACCAATGCTGTGCTGTGCATGTCATGGTGTTTGTACAGATGCCTGCATTTTTGAATTCTTTTGTCTTTCTTGTAGTACTTGAGTAGATCTTTTCAGATTTACTTTAGGTTTTGGAACATGTAGATTCCAATTCTGATCACAGTTTTCCTAACTAGACTTTATTTAATTCAGTTTTAACTATTTGTTCGTCTTTTTCGAATGCCATTTTGTTTTGCAACTGTGCCGCCATTTTGTTTTGTGTTTGCTACTGCAATGCTAGGCAAGCAACCGGAAATAAATGGCTTGAACGTGGGTATAAAGGTCATGACAAAACACATCTGAGTGGAGACTAAGCGATTGAAATGTTGTAGTTTTGACTGTGTTCTTGGAAAAATATTAACTACAATTTAGAATTCTGGTTTTTGACTTGATGACTGTGTCTTTGATTTATTGGCTACAAAATTTTTGCCCGTTTTCTTGCCAATGTCTTATCTTCTCAGCTCATTCTAAATTATTTTCTGCCTCACTCTTTCTGGCAGAACAACACGGAGCTACAGTGTCACACAGAGCGAAATAAATACATTTTTTGCTAAAATATCATTAATAGTTAGCATACATTGTAAACATGAAAATGCATTTCTGTACATAATACTGTGCTTTTGAACTGAAGATTTGCCTTTCCGCCTCATTCATTGGTCAAGAGTCCTGTCTTCATTTCAAACACATATGATTCGATAACTGACTTAGAAAGCTTTTGGGGGAAAAAAAACTGGATCAGAACTGGACCTGGCTGGTCAATCTGCAACCATCACAAATAAAAGTCTTCTATTTTAGCTAGGTTTCCTCCCCTACCTGCAGTTCGAGGCCTTGTTTCATGTCCTTTATATTCATTTTTACTTTTGTTAATTACGTTGTATTTGAATTGTTCATTGCTTTCAATTTTGTTATGTTACCGTTGCCTTTGTTGTGTGCTTTGTGTTTTGTAGGTGGTTCACCAAGAGATTGGGCCACCTGCCAATCATTTCCAGGAACTGCCCTCTGCCCTATATATCTGGAGGGTCTCCCACAGTTCCTGGCAGTTCATTTCGAATGTGCTTGAGTGTTTGGTGAGTGTTTCTTAGTTTAGTTCTGTGCTTTTGCGATTCACTGGATTTTGGACCATTTTGCTCTGTGTTTCGACTTTGTCTTTGTATTGTGTTTTGGGACTTGTTTAACTTGGACTGCCCGTGATTGCACTCCTTTTTTACCTTCTTTGCTTTATGGAGCTTTGTGTATTATCAGAGCTTTTTGTAAAATTAATCTTTTTTAAAATTGTTTTTTCATAAAGATTTCATGTTTGCCCCTAATTACTAGCCAGGGTTTGACAATGATTTCCCCCTCTACTGGGTATTATTGGAAGTGTTTGGGACTACGTGCTTTTGGAATTCTGAACAGCCCAGGACCCCTAGTTCACAACAAAAAGCAATTGAAGAATTCAATGAAGACCTTTTAATGAAAGTTCACACATCAACCTTTATGTTACAGATTTGTAAAGGTTAATGTATATTAGATTTCTTTTTTTAAGAGATATGTTGTATAAGAAAAGAATCAGCACCAAAGTTAACCAAGGGAAGGATTTTTTTTGTGGCCCTAACCTCAGCTATCTAGTGGGGTCTCTTCTTATTCCAGCCAAGTCCCTCATAATTACAACGCACTACAGCACCTACTGCATTCACAAAGAACTAATCAAGCATCATGCTATGTGTTGGTAACACTCTCAATGAATAATTGTATGGGGGCGTTTTTCAGCAACTATAGGTGATAGTGTTCCAACTGTAAATAATCATAATGATGTTCTCTCCGAAAGATGCTATATGTCATAAATATTGATTCAGTAGTTATTAAAAATCTGACATGAGTAATGTGTAAGATCCAATTAGTCACAGGTGACTAATTCATTTTGAAATACAGGAAACACAGTGGGTTTACATGCCAGTAGTTTTTCTAACATACTTTTGTGTTGTTTTTTTGAATTGTAAAGCACCTTCAGTAAAGGTAGTTACCAAATACAGTAAATAAAAGTATTGCTATTGTACTGAAAATACAGACTGTGCCAGGTGTTGGCTGTCATTTATTTTTAGAGTACTTTTTTTCTTTCATAAGGGGTTTTGGGGACCTACAGCTTGAGTTAGTTCAAGGTAGGTACCAATCCTTCATGAAATTGCAGACCATCGCAGTACGCATTTATAGACACAACCACACTCAGGCATAAAAGGCTAATTTAAAGTTAACAATTATCCCAAATAGGATGTGTGGATAAATGAAAGCACCTGGAGATTATGCCTCAGATATGACTACTTTTAGTGGAGGATTTACATTTTATACAAATGAAGGGCAGTTGGCTCTTGAGACAAATTCCCAGGGTGAATTTAAGGGGGCTGTGTTATTTAATAACACAGACACAGGCAGAGTAACTTCGGGTTCTACAGTTACTGAGCTACTGGTTTTAAAATGTTGATGGAAAATTGGCAACATTGTCTCAAGATTTGGTGAGAATTTCTAGTCGTGCAGCAGATTGTATTTTAGCAGGAAAGGAGAACAAAACTCCAGGAGCTTCCGGCACGAAGGCAGCAAGGAGCGACACATTTAACAAGATCAGCACTCTTCAGCCTCTCCTAATTGCATTACAGATTTGCCTTGGCTGGCGGCTCTGGAGAGGGGATCTGAATTCCTCTGTCTTTGCACAGCACACGGCTATGTACAGTGGTGTGAAAAACTATTTGCCCCCTTCCTGATTTCTTATTCTTTTGCATGTTTGTCACACAAAATGTTTCTGATCATCAAACACATTTAACCATTAGTCAAATATAACACAAGTAAACACAAAATGCAGTTTGTAAATGGTGGTTTTTATTATTTAGGGAGAAAAAAAAATCCAAACCTACATGGCCCTGTGTGAAAAAGTAATTGCCCCCTGAACCTAATAACTGGTTGGGCCACCCTTAGCAGCAATAACTGCAATCAAGCGTTTGCGATAACTTGCAATGAGTCTATTACAGCGCTCTGGAGGAATTTTGGCCCACTCATCTTTGCAAAATTGTTGTAATTCAGCTTTATTTGAGGGTTTTCTAGCATGAACCGCCTTTTTTAAGGTCATGCCATAGCATCTCAATTGGATTCAGGTCAGGACTTTGACTAGGCCACTCCAAAGTCTTCATTTTGTTTTTCTTCAGCCATTCAGAGGTGGATTTGCTGGTGTGTTTTGGGTCATTGTCCTGTTGCAGCACCCAAGATCGCTTCAGCTTGAGTTGACGAACAGATGGCCGGACATTCTCCTTCAGGATTTTTTGGTAGACAGTAGAATTCATGGTTCCATCTATCACAGCAAGCCTTCCAGGTCCTGAAGCAGCAAAACAACCCCAGACCATCACACTACCACCACCATATTTTACTGTTGGTATGATGTTCTTTTTCTGAAATGCTGTGTTCCTTTTACGCCAGATGTAACGGGACATTTGCCTTCCAAAAAGTTCA
Source organism: Erpetoichthys calabaricus (assembly GCF_900747795.2). Lineage (NCBI taxonomy): Eukaryota > Metazoa > Chordata > Cladistia > Polypteriformes > Polypteridae > Erpetoichthys > Erpetoichthys calabaricus. The sequence goes on along the minus strand of NC_041411.2, from coordinate 73,797,669 downwards.
ACTTTTGTCTCATCAGTCCACAAGGTATTTTCCCAAAAGTCTTGGCAATCATTGAGATGTTTCTTAGCAAAATTGAGACGAGCCCTAATGTTCTTTTTGCTTAACAGTGGTTTGCGTCTTGGAAATCTGCCATGCAGGCCGTTTTTGCCCAGTCTCTTTCTTATGGTGGAGTCGTGAACACTGACCTTAATTGAGGCAAGTGAGGCCTGCAGTTCTTTAGACGTTGTCCTGGGGTCTTTTGTGACCTCTCGGATGAGTCGTCTCTGCGCTCTTGGGGTAATTTTGGTCGGCCGGCCACTCCTGGGAAGGTTCACCACTGTTCCATGTTGTTGCCATTTGTGGATAATGGCTCTCACTGTGGTTCGCTGGAGTCCCAAAGCTTTAGAAATGGCTTTATAACCTTTACCAGACTGATAGATCTCAATTACTTCTGTTCTCATTTGTTCCTGAATTTCTTTGGATCTTGGCATGATGTCTAGCTTTTGAGGTGCTTTTGGTCTACTTCTCTGTGTCAGGCAGCTCCTATTTAAGTGATTCTTGATTGAAACAGGTGTGGCAGTAATCAGGCCTGGGGGTGGCTACGGAAATTGAACTCAGGTGTGATACACCACAGTTAGGTTATTTTTTAACAAGGGGGCAATTACTTTTTCACACAGGGCCATGTAGGTTTGGATTTTTTTTTCTCCCTAAATAATAAAAACCATCATTTACAAACTGCATTTTGTGTTTACTTGTGTTATATTTGACTAATGGTTAAATGTGTTTGATGATCAGAAACATTTTGTGTGACAAACATGCAAAAGAATAAGAAATCAGGAAGGGGGCAAATAGTTTTTCACACCACTGTATGTCTGTAGCATTAACCTCACATGAAGCTTTCCTTTGCAATCTGCTCAGAAGAGCCCCCTATTTGCAGTTTATGATGTTTTAATTCAATTAAATTAAAACTCTGTAAAAAAAGTGCTGGTATGGAAATCTCACTTTGTTTCTCTTCTTGCTAGCCTCCTCAAATGAGCAGAAATGACTAAAGGAGTCAATGGGCTGACCTTCTGCATCACTACTCGTGATTTTGGACCCTTTGTGTTTTGTTAGTCCCAGGTAGAAAGTATTCTCTTATTAGACACCTACAGTATACTACACCTGGGAACAGGGATCTCTGACCCAATCACAAAATAAATGTAATTTAAAGAAGGACATCATTTAGTACACTTAAAATGTTCAATATTGAGAATCCATGTCAATGTCTTGGCAAATGAGAAGTACGGGTGGAAGGAAATCACAACCTGATATTATCACGATACTTAAGTGTCAATATGATATTGTAATTTTTTTCGTGTCTGTGGTACGCAAAGTATTATTGAGTCATTATTGCCACGTGCACAAGTTAAATTCTTACTTGTATGTGCTAACATGCAATACATAACCAATCTCTGGTGCCATAATTAGTTTAAATACTTTGCCTTGACACGTCTTCGTTACCTGAAAAAATATTTATCATAATATTATTAATACAGTTGACTTTACATGTACTATGAATAAATACAAATATTTTAGTAACTTCTTATATAAGAAAAATTAAAAAGCAAATTGATTTGTTAAGAGAAATCTTCCATTTTACACTGCAGAATAGTAGCCGTATTTTTATAAGTTGCAAGAACGTTCCTTTAGATCCAAGGGTTTATTTAGCTCTTCACATTTCTGCTGTGTGGTTGAGCTGATCTGTGAAAAGTTGAAAGTTCAAGTTCCAAACAAAGGGCTGAGTTGTGGAAGGTATATAGTACTGTTAAATGTGGGATCACATGCTGCTGTAGATGGCGAATATACTTGAAGTTTGTCTAACAGTTAATGAGTCAACCAGCCAAAACAGTTTGATTCTGCTGTACAGTACAATTTATTATCCCCTATTTGATTTGACTGAAGATAAAGAACTATATCTGTTTAGGCAAAAAATGTGACAATCAATTACACCAAATAAGAAAAATCACTGAGTCAGTTCATTTCATTTAAATATTTTTTTAAATATATGGAAGGAATTTGAAAGTCTCCATAGTAAGAATGCTCAAATATGTCACACAAGGCAAAACCAACTGAACAGCGTGTTATAAGATCAATAGTACAAGCCTACATGTCATCTTGTATAAGTCTTGACACACAGAATGAACAGCCTGGCTAGTTTGAAAGAAGAATGGAGGGGGTGGGATGTCCAGGTGTCATGGTAGCCTGTCTTATCCGTGTCATCCCAGAGTGTAGCTATGCAAAATTTGGTCCAGATTGGTCAAAGGGTTTAGGACTGTGTAGGGAACATACAGACATTTATTTATATCTACTCTATGTATATAAAATCCTAAGCCTAAAAGTGCAACTATTTTATGTCACGTTTTTTGTCACGTTATAAATCGGTCTTATTTTAAAACCTACATATATATGTTTGGTATCATTCTTTTTAGAATTTATCGAGCTTTAATGTGATGTTGTTAGATTTTCAGATTCTTATTCCATTTTTAAATTGTAAACTAAAGAAATATCAAGAACTCACGTCCCACGAGACGAGACTTTGTGCCAAAAGATTTAACCATGCCCGGGGACGGAAATAAAAGATGAAGAGTAGGACAGCTGCTGTACAGGCTTTTAAATGTTCGAAGCGCTGCGCGAGATTCAGATCAAATGGCATGGCAGCAGCAGCAAGCCAGCAGCGGATCGAGCTGATCTTCACAACGCGAGCGGCAGAGACGCAAAGTGGCTGGCGAGCAAAGCGAGCAGGGGGAACCCCCTAGTATGTATGTATGTATGTTTATATACAGTGGAACCTCAGTTTGCGAGCATAATTCGTTCCAGAAACGTGCTCGTAGTCCAAAGCACTCGTATATCAAAGTGAATTTCCCCATAAGAAATAATGGAAACTCAGATGATTTGTTCCACAACCCAAAACTATTCATATAAAAATGATTAATACAAAATATAAAGTAAAAATACATAAAACAAATTAACCTGCACTTTACCTTTAAAGAGAATCATGGCTGGTGTGAGTGAGTTTCTAAACTCGTGTGGGATTCCACCCAACGGGACGACACGTGGAAGAGTGTCCCAAAGCAATCGCAGTCTCCCAGCGCTGTAGCAGTTCGCCGTAAAAGCGAATCCGAAAAGATCGCGGACATGCTATAAGCGCCTGCCGTCGATGGGTGATACAAGGAACAAGGAACATTATAAATGTGCAGGGCCCTGCTTGACTGCTGTGTCTTTGTATAGGAGAGCGGCAGATCCCGCTACAATAAATAACCGCGCTGTTGCTGTTTCAAGCTGAATAAAGCTGGTGTTGCTAAAGTACTGAGACTCACCTTCGTGTTTTAGGGTGCAAGACAGGGACTTGCACGTCACAGCAAACACACACACACACGTGCGCGCTCACACAGTCACAATGCTAATGCTGTAGTAAACAGTATACACTCGTACAGATGTTCACTATATGAGTGAGGCACGCCGACTCAGACGGAGAATAGGAGACAATTGCCCACAATCCCGCAGCAAGAGACAGAGAAGAACCATCAGCTCAGTTGTGATCACATGACACTCAGCAGACAAAGCGTATACATACTACTCGTACTGCAAGGCCTCGCTCGTTTATCAAGTCAAAATTTA